>NW_018020854.1:155471-160903 GCF_002006095.1 Pseudomyrmex gracilis | reverse complement strand
TAAAACCTTCATATTATTATTCAGGGAGGTGACCTTGATAACATATGTCAAAATTGTTGAGATCGGAAAATAGTCCGTATAACTGCATAATTACCCAAAGTACTTATATAATATGTAAAGTTATGAGTTAAAATATTAATATTTTTTAAAACACCTTAAAAAATATCTACAACATTGAAAATTATTCGAATATTTATATATCTGATAATTATTTAATATATATATAGGGTGTCCGACAATTACTTTAAAATCTCTCGTAGGCAGGTAGAAAGAGTAACACTGAGTCAAAAAGTTCTGAACCATTTTTTTCTATTACATATAATAAAACAGTAATTATTGAATAAATCAAGCCAATCAGCGCCGATCTTTAGCCGGGCGCACGTCAGTGAGCCGCGCGGAGCGCTCACGCACACCAGGCGCGTGGTTTACTGACGTGCGTTCGGCTAAAGGTCGGTGCTGTGATTAGCTTGATTTATTCAATAATTACTTCTTTATTATATGTAATAGAAAAAAATAGTTTAGGACTTTTTGACTCAGTTTTACTCCTACCTGCCTACGAGAGATGTCACACCAATTCTGGGACACCCTGTATATTTGAATAATTCTCAATGTTGTAGATATTTTTCAAGGTGTTTTTAAAAATATTAATATTAAAATTCATAACTTTACATATTATAAATACTTTGTTGTAATTATTTCTTTAATGTATTACAGGACAGGTATCTTATCGTTTCATCGTTCAATACTATTTTTGCGCACGAGCGAAGGATCGCCTTGTTCTTGATTGTTGAAACGCGCGCGTGCGGAGGAGTCGAGCGCATCCGTTACAACAGATTTAACGACGGAAGCGTATCAGGCAAGTAGAGGATGCTGGTGGACGACCGGGAAAGGAAAGTTCTCCCTTGAGAATAGACCAAAAGGAAGAGAGAGAGAGAGAGCAAACGAGAGAGAAACGTATACGCGACACGGTCCGAAGGGTGGAAGGGATTTACGGAGAGGCAGAAGCAGGGTATTTGAGATCCCCACTTGTTGCTTGCTCCTTGGCGTAACCGGCAACATGAGCTCGGCTACCTCGAGAATTTCCTACGGTCGAAAGGTCCCGCGGCCACGAGAAATGCCTTCTTTCCCTACCTTCTGCTTCCTTCCTTCCTTCCTTTTTTTTTCTTTCTCTCTCTTTATTTGTACACGTGTATCAAACCTAGTATATAGAAAAGTCCCCTCCCGTTTCACGATCTTCCCGTGACTTGTTGTTGATCGCGCACGAAATTGACCGCTTGCGTCTGTCAACCCTCGTCAAAAGAAAGAAAAAGAGAGAGAAAGAGAATTACGTGCTTAGTCAACAACAACGGCTTTTATCTTTTCAACTCGATTTCTGTTTATTACATCTCGAAAACGCGTTTCTCATTTTGTAGCTCTCGATCTCTCAAAACATTACCGTTCGATGAAAGTCTCATCATACGACGACTCGGTTCAAATATCGCGCGCGTATATTATTATTATGTATCCAACTTTTATCGTTCTTACGTATGTAATATTTATCGTTCTTATCGCGCCCTGATGATAGACGTGTTTCCGGCGTGCGTTGTGTCATCACTGCGGGCGGTGTCGAAGCAACCAGCAACGCAAGCGCAACGCTAATGTAAAAACAACAAAAATAGAACGCGTAGCATTGTTGAAACAAATCATTATTAATCAGATATTTTTATTTTTCTTCGTTCTCATTGAGTACCATCTTTGACGAGAATATTTATAAATCATAAATACGCCCTTCTTCAACGTGAACGAAATAACTCTTCTGATGGGAGAGCGAGAAAGATGGACAAAATATACACAGACAGTAGAGAACTTACCGTCCATCTCGTTGAAAAGGTCAGAGACGGAGATGAACAGATTCCAACGAGGCGGGCGGCGGGATGCGAAGAGAGCTTGCATATCGTAATTGCAATTTTTGCGGTGTTCGTGTTGTATATACACGCGCGTGTGTGTGAGTAGAGTTGCCTCTCTCTCTCTCTCTCTCGGGTTACCCTTCATTCGTGGAACAAAATTTCACTCGTTCTGCCACCAGGTTATTTCTCTTCCATCTTTACTTCTTAATCTTCACTTCGTATTTTCCTATCTTCCTCTCCTTTGGCCTCCGCATGCGCGGATTTATATACGAAATTTTTTTTCCCAGCAAGATATAGATTGAATTAATTTTATCTAGCCTAGAGATATCGCGTATTTTACTTGTACTTCAAGTGTGACGCGCAAAACAACAAGACCTCGCAAAATCTGGTTATCTATATCATATATCTGCGTGACATCGATAAAAAAAACATTGATTGAAAATAAGGGCATTGATCCCCAAGTGTGATGATGTCTGGCCAATGAATAAATGTCGACAGCATCAATCTGCGAGGTCGAGTATCGGAGCCACGTTGCTTCGCGTTTGCTTGAGAATCCATTAAGGTGTTTTCAAGAACGTGCGAGCAAATGTTGATTTTACAAATTTCTTTGCCCAAACGTTTGCACAGTTGATAATCACTCGATGCTTATCGGGCACAGCGATAGTGGTTTTTTCTGCTTTATATGGGACAAGTTTTATATATATATATATATACACGCACACACACATATATATATATATATATATATATATATTTATATTTATAAACATATATTTATTTTTTTACTTGTATATTTACGATGCGTGTAATCTTGTTTTTTCCTGATCATTGAAGTTCAAAAATAGAGTGAGTGTGCTCGATCTTCACACGTCGAGCCAACGTCGGTTTCTAAACAGTCAATACGTTATTTATAGAATGTTTGTTTAAAGATTTTAAGAGACATTTGTTTCACCGATATCAGTTGTTTAATTAAACCTTGTATAATATTATCTTTTAACGTTGTGTATCATTATCTTAATTATATGCGCAGATGTTACTTTGGCAAATTCGCTATTTACTCCAGATGTATATTTTAAACACTGCTTTAATAATATTACATTAAAAAAGCGCGATAAAAATCAACGTGCTTGTTACGTTGTTACGTTTCTCTTCTTTTTTGTATTCCAACGGAATTCAAAATGCATATACATATGTATAAATATCACGATCGTCTATTGCAGCTTTTTACGCTCGAATCGCATTATCTCGACAGGCGTAGGCGTTGAAACGCAGGTGGGTCGTTGTTGCGATTCGTGCACAACACTTGTACACGAGGGCGAGAGACCCTAACAGGTGTTTTCCTTCCGCCGTAATTTTCAGTTTATTATTTTTAGTATGCGTGTTACGGATACGTATGTGTATAACAAATACGCTCTTGCGCAATTAAACGAAGGAATTATATTACGACAGAAAAACGCGTAGTAATTGCAAAAAAAGATTCTGCGCAAATTGTAACAAATAATTCGCAAATATATCTCGAGTGCGATTAGAAAATTGTTTAAAAAAATTGATATCGGGAAACTGTTGCAAATTTTCGCGGATTTGTCAGAAATATCCAAACATTTTGGAAAATCGTGTACGCGCGTACTCTCTGAAAATAAGGAAATGAAATTGTAAGTAAACACTTGTGTTTTTCATCATTGAAATAAAGACACACACGAGCGCGATGCAATCTCTATTGCATCGCTCGTGCTCCTGTCTCGAGCGATTCCGACATTTTCTCAGGCTCGCAAGTTGATACACATTCCGAGACTTCCGATATTCCTAATTACTGTTCCTCGCTGGGTTTGGTTTAATGAGAAGTGCACGATGTAACGCACACGTGTCGCGTTTGAAACCATTGCGACAGAAAAGCGTATAATTTCTGTTGCGTGAGAAATTCGAATAAAAAAGATAATCGTGGATGTGTGACAATCGATAAAATAACGTTTGTAAGAAAAAAATATATATTATAAATGTAACATTGTTGAATGATTGTTAAATTAAAATAACACAATGGATGTTCATGATGGATGACTCGGGTTTATATACATATATCGTTTGTTGTGGCATCTGTTATATTCACTATTGAGAACACACAGTTTACTGAAATAGAACACTGACATTCAAGGTTAAAATATACATATAATAGCTTCGATCTCTGATAAACTCTTTGAACGCGATAACAGCAGTTCGACGATTGCACGCGCATATTTATCCACAATCTTTTTCAAAGTGTCATTGATTACATCACGCGTCTTTTATTTTTCTCCGAATGTCTCAACTTTCAATCGTTTCGCGCAATACTCAGTAGTTAAAACTTTTATCGTTCCATCCTTATCGCGCGTATTTGTTCCGACGTTCGAATCAGTCTCAACTTTCGTCGTTTAAACTCTGCGCACATTTATACCTTTACCCAGTAGTTTCCGTACGGAAAACGCAATAGTAGCAGTTAGCGTTTAAGAGCGTAAAATTTTATTGCAGATAAATCCACGAGAGAGCACAACTCTCTCTCTCTCTCTCTCTCTCTCCCTCCTTCCTTCCCTCTCACCCACCTTCCTTTTTCCCTCTTCCATCTCTTTTCCCTGTCTGATTTTATCGCGTTCATCTTTTGAGCGAGATGCGCTTATACATATTGCAAGAGAATAGTCATTGATTGAAAACGAAGTGATTACAAAAATTCCACTCGATATCTCGTGTAATCATCGCGTAGAAAAAAAAAAAGAAAACAAATTTTCTTTCGCTTTATTAACGCAACATTCGCGAATTAATCTCGAATTGTATTAAAAACAGCGAATTAAACAGATAGAGGTTCTTACCGTGATCTTGAGCAGCATTTATTTGTGTGTGTACGCACGCTTATCGTACAGCTATGTATTGTGCATTATCATTGTAGCCGAGGTCGCTTATCTGGCGCGCGAGCGCAAACAAAATTGTGGCGTATTATGAGCATGTTAACAGATCCAATCTATACGGGGCTCTCAATATTATCGAGCGCCGTATAATTTCTGTAATTTACGTACCGATAATACCCTCGATTAAATTTTTTTTGTGAGATGCGGAATGCGGCCAAAATCGTGCTGGTTTCTTGACGAGAAACTCACACTGCATTTTTCGTCTTTCACAGATGCATGAGCAAGCGCGCGTGTATGTACGTTGTGTAAACTTGGTGATGTGCACGTCGAGTGCAGTCGTGTGTGTGAAGAGAATAAGTATGGTGTAATCATACGACACAAAGAGAAAAATTGTGAAACTTGAATGTTTTTGATACGTACTCTTGGAAAAAGTTTGACAAAATATCTTTAATTTGAACAGTTTGTGCACAGTTCTTAGTAAAACGCACAACATATTGAAATATATATAAATCAGTGGTACTTTTGCAATATTAAAATTCGTGATGCATGAAATTCGGAGGGGAAGAATTAAAAAATATGCAAATACATATATATATATAATATAAATATATATACATATATAATATATAAATATATATATATATTTGTATATATTATACAAATATTTGTATAT
>NW_018020854.1:71122-155409 GCF_002006095.1 Pseudomyrmex gracilis | reverse complement strand
TATATATACATATACATATACTACATATAATATATACAAATAGAAAAATAGAAGAGATAACGAGTAAATCAATGTATTCCTCTCTCTTTACCCCCGCATTACGAAAATAACATAAGTATACAGTGCGTTTTCTTCCCTGTCTCTCTTTTTGCGCTCATCGCGATGCATCATTATATTGACCGAGCTCTCTCTCTCTCTCTCTTTCTAATATGTGAATAAAACTCGCATATTATACAACCTTTTCTTTACTTGGCGTTTTATATATTTTTTATATTAAAAATATAAAAAAAGTATAAAAAGCAAATGCCAAGTAAAAAAGTTTTTATTAAAAACAAAAACTTGAATAACATATATAAAATATATATATAAAAACTACTTAAATTATAAAGAAAATTAATTTTTTCTTATTGCGCGTGAAAAATTCGGAAAGTTATCGAGGTCGTCGTTTTACATCGAGAATAATAAAAGTAATGTTGTTATCACAACGTGTCAACCGAGAAGATAATTCGAACTTGAACAAAATTACGTGTGTTATACAAACAATAAAAATAGAAGAACAAGAAGACACACACTAAAAAGGAAAGTTACTTGGAGTAATAAAAAGAAAATTTCTCTCAAACAATACAGAGTTCAGTTTCGCAACGAGAGAACAAAGAGTAACCGGGTACGTTGTCGAGAAACGACGGTTGTGACAGGTGAGCAGCTTCGAAGTAGGTTGTCTCGACGTGCCCTTTAGGACGATTTACTTCGATTTGCAGGTTACACACGAACTCGCCAACTTGACTTTAGACTTAACTAGTTCGGATAACTTAAGCCAGCTCTAAACAAGCTCGGATTAGTAGCGCGGTTTGCGGCGCTCCAATTAAGCCGTTTCCCTTTCCGACCTCGTCGTAGTACCATCCTGTGCACGAATTAAGAAGATCTATAGACTGGAGCGGAGGCTAATCGAAGGCGCGCGCTTCTTCCGCGCGCGAAATTAATTCCTATATTTTCTTATCTTGTGCTATCTCGCACAAGATAAAGAAGTAACGTGATAATGTTACAAGCGCTTGACAGTCATTAAGCAGTGTCACTCTCCGATAGAACGCGAACATATTTCACCGCAAACAAACGGAGTATAAAAATAAAACACTTTATAAAAACAAAACACAATTTTAAATATCTGATGTAATTTTTGAGTAATAAAGTGCGTGACACAGAAAATTGCGTCAATTTAAACAACGCTCTCGCGCAATATTAGTAGCTCGTCACGGCTCAATTAGTGCTTATACGCTCTTATCCGAGGTCACGAACAGATTCGAGCAATACATCTTATCGAATGTATGAAGCTAGGAGAAGAAGAGATGTGACTAAGAATCAATACTTGGATGAATATTCAAAATCGCGATATCGCACGTGCGCGCTGTTCATGAAACATGTAGGAGAAAGAGAGAGAGAGAGACCCACACACACACTAATATTCCTACTTTATTTCTTTAAATTTTTCTTTGTGCTATATTATTCTCATTATCGTCGTATTGTTTGATCGTCCGTGTAAGATTTTAGTATTGCGCAATCTCGCGGACAACTCGCACGCAAGCGAGAGAATGAGAGAGAATAATAATACCTTGTTTAAATAAAATATAATCATATTGAACGTCGGCGAAACGTGCGCGTGCCGAGGAAAAACATACTGTATACTCACTTTGATGAGAGCAGCACTTCTCTTTTTTTTCTCAGCGTGGGAATTGCGCGTTTGCTAATTAGTAGCCGCGTTCCGGACGCTTGGCTTCTATCGTGTTTAGCTTTTGTAACGCGCGCGGACGAGTCCTTAGAAAGTTGCGATAAATCGTGTACTCAATTATCTTGCACGGCGCTACCTCTCGGCGATTGCGTAAGATGCGCGCGTTTCGACCATGCAAAGTGAAACTAAAAATTGTACAACTGCCGGATATTATTTAATCCGATCACGCGGTCTATATTGTTTGTGATACCGGCGAATTCTTTCGTTTTGCTATGTAATAACGATATAGATCCTTCTTTCTAGTTTTCCGCGCGCGCGATCTTTTTTTCTCTCGTTTTTCGGTCTTTTAACACTTGACAGACTCACAAACGAAACTACCACGCATAAAAGATCAGCTCATTCGGAAGCGGATACGTTGCCGACACGCTCGGTAGCTTCCGAGCAGCCGATTGATAGGCTTCCGGTCGATAAGCGCCACTTGGAATATTGCCTATTTTTAGGTGCAGTTAACTGGTCGAGTCCTTTAACAAGGACGCAATTTGAGATAATATCTCTTTGCTGATTCCGTGCGTTAAACGAGAAAAGAATGTTGCTTTCATGTAAGTAGCGCGCTAAATGTAGCTACACAAACGCGAAAATTTACTTGAATATCATTCCCACGAGGAACGTCGTACAAGGTACAAGATCGTTATTTCAAGTCTTTAGCTGCACGACGACGACGACGACGACGACGACGACGACGAGAGCACGATATACGCATGGAATTCGTGGCACGCCAGATCGTGTTCTTGTGGCATGACGTAACGTCGTTTCGTTTCATTCTTTTCCGTTGTAATCAAATGTTTATTACGATTGCTAATAATAAAATTTGAATTGCGCGCTTGCAATTTCGACGACATAAATCATAGCAGAGAGATTTTATCATTATTCTACGGCCCGCGTCATCTCGTTTTGAGTTTAAAACAACATTTTCTCAATGCCCGTTTGACAACGACCCGACACGGTCAAACAAGGTCAGATATGTTGATACATATACTGGTATAGATATTGTATAAAATATCACAATTTAGGAAATGTATAAAATATAATATATAATAAGCGCGCGCGCGCGCGCCTTATCCTCTTCGCCGAGCAAAAAAATTTAGCAATATATACACACACACGTGTGTGTATGTTCGAATGAGTCAGCGAGAGAGCGACTTGTTTAATTTAAAATCCGATTCAGGTTTCTACTACGTGGAGTTATTACGTGCGTTTTATAACGAGTATGTGTCCTTTTTTTGTTCTTTTCCTAGATTTACAGTGCCCTCGTAAAATAAAACTACGGAGCTTACGTAGCGACTGTGGCGACCGGTTATTCATCGAGCACTAAAAGCAAACTCGAAGAGAAACATGCGGAAAATGTCGCATGTATGACAGATAATATAAAAGTTACGAGAATCTCCCTTCTCCCTCCTTCCGAGAGAGCAAACATCCGTCTCTTACGCTTTCGCGTTCGGGAAATAACATTTTATGTACGTGTTAATGCAACGACATTGGCGTGACCATGAAAGAGAGCTCACTTTTCACTCGTCTACTTTCTCTCTAACGCCCATCTGTCGTTAGATTTTCTCTCACGCATACAAACACGCGGTTGTTATGTGTCTTAGATATTGGAGAATATTTATATCTCGTGGCGTTGCGCTGTTAAGACAAATACACCGTTTAAAAAATCCGAGAGATATGTGTTTTTTTTCTAAATACATTTATCTTTCTGAAGATAAATAACGTTTTGTTACTGAAATATTAAAACACATTTATAAAAATGTTAATAACAACGAATAAATTCAATTACCTCTTTTGATAACACTAGTTAGTCGACACGTGCCAGGTTCAAAGATAAGAAGAGTGATTTTTAGTAGATATTTTTAGCGCTGATTACAAATCTAAAAACGGCCTAGCATGTCAGGATTCTGAGAATCGCAAGTAAATATTCGTAGGTACTTGCTGCATCAAGTGCAAGTCAAAAGCTTTCTTTTACACGCTCGTAACACGCTCAATATTACGTTCCAGTTAAAATATAATTAATGCAAAAGGGTAAAAAATAACATTTTTTGCATATTTATTTGCGATTTTCTCGGAATCGTACTAGACAGTTTTTACTGCCAGACTCGTAATCAGCGCCAAAAAAAATTACTAGAAACCATTGATAGTATTTTCAAAACCTGAAAAAAAAGATCATATATTTTGTCAACCAGTGTAATTAGCAATTTGAACATCTTTTGTTACGTCATCTTAAAAAAAAAAATTGATGTACTTTAAACTTTATAAAACAATTCGAGTCCAATAATGTTACAGTCATAATCGTCGTTCTGCGAAACACAGTGCAAAGCGTGCTTTCTGCTCGAGAAACTGTCAAGTAACCGAGAGAAAGGTGCGATTTAATCGACACGTAATTGCATGACCGTCAAACCGTTAATTCTACCGCGCTATTACATCGTATTCGATCAGCGCGAGATAATTGGCGGGCGCTTGCTTTTTCGCGTCCTCGCGGCCTTTTAAGTTTTTATTTTCCTCGCGCGCATTGCTTAGAAGCTCCGACACTTATCTTCAATTCTCTCGCACGCTTCTCTTCGATCCTTTTTGCGCGTATATTTTCAAAAGTTATATATCAATAGATCGGCTTTTTTTCTGAAATAATATAACATTTCGTAAATTCTCTACATTATGGAAAGTAATTTGCGATCGTATCGAAAATGAAATATACGATGCAAACCGATGCTTGGGGTTTTGTAGTCGCGCGCAATGTATATAATCGTTAATCGATCTTTTGCTACTCGAACAGGTCGATGAAAGCAAAGCGCAAAGCAAGATTTCTCTTTATCTTCAGAAAGTAACTTTCTTGTCTGTCGGAATATCACGGGAATCTGCATTACGTAAGCGTCTTCCTTCTTCTTTTCCTTCTCTTCTTTCTCCGCTTGTTTCTTGCGCCTCGCGATCTCGAATTGGCTGTGTTTCGCGAAATTGAATATACATAAATGCAATTGAAACGTCACTGAAATTAAAGGCACCTTTCACAGGCAACGGAGAAACGTAACGGCTCTTTATAAACTCCGTCTAACAATTCTTCCTCCCCGCGCATTCCCACCTCGTCCTCTCTTCAATGTGATGTCCTACTTTCTTACAATATCTAAATACTGAAACATCAGTAGTGTTATAACACGCATATTTTCAGACCGGAGTACTTAAGAGAGTTCGTTTGCCGCGTGTCCGACCTGAAACGAGATAAGTCGTTTTTTCGGGTTGTCTTTAGAGCATCCTTTAAAAAGCTCACTTTCTCAAATATGATTGCTAATGACTCTCCGACCGACGGTTTCGTCTGTGATAACGGAATAAGTGCATGAATATATTAAGACATACTCGCGTCTCTTGACGGAAAAAAAAACTATATACAATCGTCAAAATATTTAAAAAAACGCCCGCGAATACACGCATATAGTTTGTACAACAAAATAAATTACATTTGTGACGAATTCAATCCGAATTTTAATTAAATATATCTCTAAATTGTTCGGTAGAACAAATTTATCATCGTGAGATTTGTAAAGTTTGCATTCTGATAAACGTGTCATCTCATGTATGCGATAAAAGAACGATTTACAAGAAATGAATGATATTTCAGATAAACAGGACATATATTTCAGATATAAACGTATATTTTAGTATCTTTCAGATAAACAGGTATATTTCAGATAAACGTTGCAGTATCTGTCGAACGAAGACACACTCTATGCGTCGTGAGCGCAATTTTGCAAAAGAAATGAAATTTGAAAGATTAATTTGAAAAATTTAAATATTTCTTTGTTCGTCTGTTATATTATCCGCAACGTCCAGTTATATTATCTACGACATATTATCCGCAACGCGCTCAAACACACGTAATAAGTGCTACGCTCCGTAAAAAACGAGTCAAAAGCTAATAACGTCCGAGGTCGATCCTCCGTAAAAAAGTAAATGATCGATGACAGGAAAGGCTGGTTCTCCTAAAAGCATATTGTGGACAAGATAAAACTTGCTCAACCGGCTCCTCGGCCGCGATGGTATTTATAATGAAACATGACTAATATCTCCGTCTCTCTTCCTCACTCTCTTTTCTTCCTCTTCTTCTCCCTCCTTCCCCCCTTTTTGTTTCTCCCTTTCCGTTCTTCTCTCCCCTCTCCCTGCCCCGCGGAATCCAATCGCCTCTGTTCTCGCTTCCCTGCTTCTTCTTCCTCCTCTCCTCCCCTCGTTCTCTCTCCCCCTCTTAGAAACGCTGTCAGAGCTCGTTATCTAGGCCAACATATGCAGGTATTATTCACACGACGCGGAGTATTTCTAAAACAAACTCGAATCCGGAGCGATAAATAAACAGGCACCGTATTTAATGTTATCGTTGGAAGATCTCATAAAACATCCTCCGTCACGAGCACGACAAGAAGAAGATATTTTCTTTCGTCTTTTTTTTTTTTTTTTTTTTTGCTTCGCGACCCCCTTTCCCTTCTCGTTCTTTTTTCCTCGCTCCTGTGCTCCGTAGAAGCTTCACGAGCTGAGATTTACCAGTGCCATCTTAGTACTTTCTTCTCTCTCTCTCTCGTCTTTTTTGTTCTATCAATATTCCTCAGTTTCGCAATTATTTCTTCTCAGACTCGGCTCGATTCAATTTCCGTTGTTTTCCGTGTATAATCATTCCAACGGACTGTGTACGAACGACTTTCGAAACTGGTTGTGATTTATGTAAAACGTATGCGAACGAAATGTAACTCTTTTAGATTCGATTTTGTTGTGTATTGCTTATTGAAACATCTACGTTACGAAATATCTTTGTATAAAACAGTTATTTTTAGAAAATATATTTGCATATTAATGCTTGCGATATATACTTGCTGTTGTTGTTATTATTATATTGCTCTGATTTCTTATATATACGAAACGCACGATAGCGATCACAATTTGATCGGTGGCAAGTTTCTCCGATTATACGGATTAATAATAAATCAACATTTGTGTGCTGTATAATCCCGTCGACTTTCTACGTGGACGAAAATTTAAATAAAATACATTCGCGTTAAAAAGAACTATACTAGTGTAAACGGGCCGTGCCTTACAAGTAACGCACGCGCGATGCGTTTGCTCTTGTACTTTGAAACTCAATGACTGTGTTTACACACTCCTCGAACACATGTTGCCTTAATCGACATAAGCGATCGTGTTACCCTGGCAGGATAGTTAACCGAAGACTTTTCACGTACGGCCACGGCACGCCACGCGCGAGATAAATATTTCCGCTAAGTAACAATTAGTAACATTTGCGTGCATTTAAAAGACGTTATTTTATACGCTTTTGCTTATAATTTTCGTGCACTTGGCGCTTGAAATATTTTTGTTACCGCGCTCGTCTATTTTGATAAGAACAAAAAAAGATCTTTGTAAAAAGGATACGATAAATCCAAAATTAGAAACCACAAGCAAATATGAAGTACAACAGTAGCATTATGGTTACAATTTCCTACTCAACAATGTAGCTGTTGTAACATGTGTTATATTGCACCTACATTGTCGAGTGAGAAATTATAACATTGCTGTAATGTTACTATTACTTGGTGTGTTTACCGGGGATTATCATTTAAAATAATGTATAATGTGTGTGTGTGTGCGCGCGCGCGTGTTCGATACATATCTTCTACTGCTGCAGCAGCGGCAATACTTTTAGTTGCGCTATTGAAGCAGAATATATTCGCGTAGTATAGATATACATCCGCGACTCTTTTCATGTTCTGCACATTCAATTATCGCAACTCTGTTGAGTTGGGACCCCGCGTTACGTCGCGAAATTACAACGTTAATAAACGGGGCATTTAGTCCGTAGATGGAAAACGCAGCTATTCAAAGAGGACTACAAACGGTCTGTCTCACTCTTCCGAGATACTCGCCCCTTCCGTAACTATGTATCTCCCTTCCTTCGGAATCAAGCCACCTCTAGCTAGGTAGAGATATCTCTCTATTCCCATCTTTCTCTATCCTCTCGGTATGTCCCCTCTCTTCATCCTTTCTATTGCTCTTGTGGTCCTGCTTATAGAATTCTTTTTCCCTCTCTGCCCCTTTGCGCCCCATCGCTCCCTTCCACCGACGAGCCCTCTTCCCCTATCACGACGCTCCCAAGCCCCACCATCGTCCTCTGCAGCGAACCGATATACTACCCGAAGTCATTGCCGCGCCGACCGCCGTGGGGAGCGCGTGTCGTCGTTGTTCTTCTGCCACGCTGTCATTCAATCAAAACGCGTTTTCATCGGTCGAGTCAACCACTCGATCTCGTGATACGACTCATGTTTTTTTAACTTCGTTCGCGTCGAGTACGATTCTCGTTTCTTCGCTCGCAGTGAGTGATTTCGAGTCCTCGTCCTTTGCGGTGCAGTGAAGAATCTCGTGTGCACATTTCGGTGAAAAAGTGTCAAATCTTATAGATTTATAACCTGGTGCGAGTGCACATACACGGATACTTAAAGTGTGTTTTTATTCGAGCACTTTGCACTTTCACGTTCATTCATTGGCTGATCTATTGTCGTAGTTGTGCGCACTTTAAGTTGCGCCCCACGTGTTGTAAGCTGGATTTTTCGGTAAGTGATTTATTGCGTTCAATATTTAACTAAATGCTGCTGGGGTTGCGTTAGAATAGTATAGGTTAGGTAAACGATAGGAGGAGGAAGAAAAGGGGAAGAGGAGGATGCCGCGTGCACAAACATTCTCGTCAGATTCGTCGCGCTACGTGGCGCCATCTTGACGTGAACGTGCGAAGCTCGGTGGCGGCGCGCGGATCGCCGTGTATCCACCGAGTGATTTCGATTGTAAAGCACATTGGATTTTGTTTTTTTAATTGATAATATTGTATCGATTTTTCTATCGTATTACGACGTGACGAAACTCAACGATTGATTTACAGAAGTGTGTGATTGACTTTAATATGCGATGCTTTTATTAAACATTTTAACCATTTTTACATATTCTAGTTTGTATTGCAAAATTATCTAGTGTTAGTCGTTTTAATTTATATTGAAAGAATTGTGCAAATATTTATCAGCTTTTTATCGTGGAGCGTATACATACAAATATAGACAATTGTGCATAAATCGATATAAAATATGTACATGTTATGATAATGAACAGTGAATCGTCCGATCTGTTAGTTCGTAAATTTTTCAAGTGAGCTTTCGCAGAAGTGTTTATCGGACGTTTTTTGCTGTGTCAACAGAGTCAGTATTTAATCGGTTTATGCTCAAGGCAAACGCTAGTGAATTGATTACTTCAGCAATTGTGGTCAATAGCGATTGCATAATTGATCATTAGACAGCAAGACATACATTAATTCTTAATAACAGATAATAACAGTTATAGAGTTGATGCATTATCGATAATTTTGTAATTCATCTTTATTAAACCTTTCAAACTTGCACGATCGTGGTTGCAGAAATTGTCAAGGCTGTTTTTTTTTTACGGCAAGAGTTTTTTAATTTGCAACTTTATTAAACACTTATTTTTCAAAAAATTTTAATTAAAAAGAAAACTCGTTCTAAAAAGTGTTAGATTTTTATTCAGACGTTACTGAATTGCTTCCGGCATATTTGGACAATTTTATAATATAAAACCGCGTTATTTATCAGAGTTCTAATCTAATTTAAAAGATAAAAATAGATTTCACATTCGCGTATTGAAGTGCACTTGAATATAACACGCATCTCGAATAGGTCGTCAAGAAACAGATAATGCGAATTATTGCGCGCGATTTGAAATGTATTTAACAAAAAAATTCTTTGCATTCTGGTGCGCTCGCAAACGAGCGGGTAGATGGAAACGACTTAATTAGTATAACTTTGCGCGACAGCTACTTACTGTATTGTGTGTGTACATATACAATGATTCAGTGTCCTTGCAGCGGGTATAATAAATTTATAGCGCGCGCGACGTTGACGCAAATCAAACTCCATATACGTTTCATGTTATTCTAAATCGTATCGGAAGAAAAATATCGTATTTTACATTTCTAACAATACTTGCACGAATAAAAACAAAACCGTTTTACAATAAATATTCTCGCGGCACATTAATACTCACGCAAAAATTAATTAAATTAATATTGTACAAATAACGTTATCAAATATACGGGTGTATATATGCGTATGCCACAGTCAATGCGTTATCGTAAATCAATAAAGCTTGAAGCGACTTTGCACACACACACACACACTCACTCACTCACATATGCAGGGAAATTTACGTTTCTCAACAAAAATGTTCAATTACTTTTTATTTGTTTCCGTTTATTTCAAACGTGTTTATTCTTGCAATATTCGCGCACGTTGTACGAACATATTTGAGATGAAAAAAAAATAGTTATTAATAACATTTAATGTTTTGAATTTTATTGAGAGAAAGAGGGGGAGAGAGAGAAAAACGAGAAGATGGGAGAATAACATTGTCTTTTAAAAAGAATGAAAATTATGAACTCTCGTTATTCTGTAACGAGATTGAAAGGAGAGTAATTTTGAATTCCCGGGCAATTTGCGGTCTTATCTTTGCGGTCTTTACTCGTGAAAAAAATCGTTTCGAACATGTGTTCAAAAGAATTCTTTATTCTACTGAAGTCTTTCTTCTCTCGTCTAATAAAATATTGAAACATAAAAGTGGTTTGACTTTGAAAGACCGTAAAATAGCATTTTTTTTACGGAGATGTATGATATTCGTGTTTGTACACGAATATCATTCATCTTGTATTAATGTGTGGCACCTTGTCTTAGATTCTATTTTTGCTTCGAGGACGAAGACCGTTATTTGCAGAAGAGAATTTTACATAATTCATATTGACATGTATGTTTCGAGTAATGACACAATAAATTCATCTTAGTGTTTGCAAATCTTCTTTTGCAAATGTGGTTTTTTTGTATAAAAACAACTTTTTCTCTGTATAAGAACAAAAGTTGAATATAAGAACAAATTGTAATTTATTAATTGTACAATACACACACGTAATTGTATTTAAATATGGTAAAGGTAATGGAATCTTGATTTTATGGTTTTACATCGCATGTAAAAAAAAAAAAAAAAATCTATTTTTCTTTTTCTTATACGATAAAAAGTTCTTTGTGTTCTCAAAATATAAAACCCAAAAAGAAAATTAAAAACTATCCGATTATTGATTAATCTTTCTCATGAAATTTTGGCTTCGAATTACCGGTTCCTTCGCGAGGAAATTCAATCTTTTTAACAAGGTACTTGTACACAAAATAGAGAACAGTGAAGCAAAGTGTGTCGTAACAAATTTGAGATCGATTACAGGGTTAAAACTTTATTGAAAAAATGCCTTTCAAAAGATCTCGAGATTTGAAGTTTTGCTTTTTTTGTTCTTTGTCAATTTTGTATTTTTTTTTTTTTTATTTTTTTTTTTTATTTGTTCACCTTCTCTTTTATTCCTTACGTTATTCCGTAGATTTACTTAGTAATTATTGATCGAGTAAATATAGCGCCGATAATTCCATAATTCGCCATAATGCCGGTTATTCCGGAAATACGCATATTCATCGTTGAACTATCGCGCTGGCTTGTAACGTAATGAGGTTTGCGTCATTCGACTAATTCCATTGACAGATATGTCAACTATAGCATATGTGCAGACGAAACTTATTAACGAGCGAGAAACTGTTGATTGACATTATTAATAAACGAAGAAGAACGTATGGAATAATTTGCTGTGCCAAAGGTTTAATAATATCTTTTAAATAATAATGTCTCTTTATAATCGACGGTCATAAATATCGACTTTTCCGATTTCCAGAAGAGGCGAGAGTTTCGCGTTCTAACGATGAGTTTTACTATCCTTTTAAAAAACACGCGCCTAAATTCGTATTGATAAATATTCAATGTTCAATGCGTGTTTTGTACACTTGATGAAAAATAACAATTTTAGAGAGCGTTGTTTTTAAATGGCCATTCATACAACGTCTTGTTTGTTATTTCATTACACAGCATTTATCATTACATAAAGGACTGCCATCGAAAGAGCGTCCGTTCCACGATAGATGTTTGAAAGGATAGATGATTCTCTACTTGTTCTTCAATGTTGCGCCTTCAATACTATGCGTCGTATAGTCGTTACTCGGCAGATAAGCTTCTATTCTAATGTAATGTCTGATGTAACGATGATAAATAGACACGATGATCGCATCGCATGTACGATTTGGAAATGTCTCAAGTATAATCTAATTACAATGCTACACACGTTACGATATTTTTACCTAATGTGATTCGTTTTTTTTTATTTTTTATTTATTATTATTATTATTATTATTATTATTGAATCAAACGGGAACGGAGAACTAGTGTATGTAATAGAATGCAAACCGATTAGTGAAGAAACGTAAAAACTTTCCGAGCAAAGTAAAAGTTATTTTACAAACATATGTGTCGAGTTTACTTTGTAAATAACGTTTGGCAAATGTCAAATGCGCGAGACGTCAATTTAAATCTTTAATAATTGCATGTCTTTGCTGACATAGCTCGATATCTTTGTATTGGTAGAATCTTCCGCAAAATTTGTTTCGATCGAACTTGTTGTTTTTACGACTGATCGACTCGTTAACGTCGCCTCACATCGGATATTAATCTGACTCTGTGTGTGTGCTCGTTAATTAGAACACAGTCGTACGAAGATAACTCGGACAGATATCCCGGGTAACGTCACGTAGCGCGATTAATAATGTAACGAGTGTACATTTTCATTACAATACACCTAGCCGCTAATTGCACGTACCGATCGACGAGATGCTATCTACGATTAGCCGCGGGCGCGTAACATTCCCGCACAGCTCCACTTTTTTCCCCAACTCGTCTCGTTAACGTTGTGTAACCGTTGTGAGTTTTTATAAGCCGCGCGCGCGCTTGTTTTTGCCGGCCATTGCATTTACATTGTAAATTCTCTTATCCCGGAAATTACCCTTATTAAATGTTTCCGAGTTCGAAAACGGCAATTGTGTAACGTAAGGCGAATCCGTTTCAATGCCGTTCAACTTCCGAAATGAAATCGCGATTATTGCTCGAGTGATATATCATTAGTGTATTGAAATTAAGATATTGTACGGATATTTAATCAGATTTCACGATTTTGACGGCTAATTAGAACGCATGATTCTTGTAATATATAAGTAATTATTTTAATATATAATTATTTCTTTAATATGCATATAAAACAAATTAACGAATATTTTTTTATCTTGTTTAAAATTCTTTTTTATATAAGTAATTTAGAATAATAATGTGTAATTATACTATGTAATAAATATATAATTATAATAACATTAGTCACAATAATGAATATTACATGATAGAAAGGAGTAAATATAAATAAAGGCAAATTTTGCATATATATAAAATTAATAAATATATACATAAAACTTTTTTGCAGTTTTTATATAATTGTTCTCTTTTTATATAATTGATCTTTCTGCGTATTTCGATAACTTTTTCTCACGAGACGATAACTCGCGATTAATTAAAATTTAATAACGACACAAAGCGCGTTACGCGAGTTAATTCGCGCACAAGTGGGATATAGAACGTGATGATTTTCTGACACTAATTGCAAATTTACGCCTTTTATTTACTTTCTCAAATTCGTCGTTGTATACGTCACTAAAAAAGATTGAGAAAAAAAAGTTCAATTCTAAGACTCCAATTAAGTCGAATGACGAACGTTATATAACACAACTTACAACTACGCGTATAACTATTATATATTTCACCTCACATTAAATTTAATCTCGCTATAGAAGTTACTAAAAAAAAAAAGTTACGTTATTAATTGCGCGCAGGATGTATGTGCCCTTTGAAAAATAAAACAAAAAAAAACAAAAAATTTGCCTCTCGTAAACTCGTTTGCGCAGTATACGGTTCCTCATAAAAGTCGGGCGCTTCCATGTTTAACTTGAAAGTACACAAGAGAGCCGCCCGGTTAATGAAAAATTTTTATCCGGTCGATTTATCGCATTTCAAAGCTTATACTACAGGAGTGTATCTTTTACGCTTTGTTGTACGAGCGACGGCTTGAATTACAAGGAACGTAACGTTTGATTTGAGATATCTCGAGAAGCAAAAGAATTCTAATTTTTTTTTTCTTTTTTTATTGTCCATTTGTACACAGCGTAGTTTCTCGTGAGAAAAGCGGGGAAACGTGAGAAAAGAAAAAGCGACACGATGACGCGATAACGCACCGTCGTATCCACACACACACACACAGCTGTGCGTTTCTATCTTTAGACACGACTCAATTAGGCAAGTCTCACATATAGCGAGAAAGACACAATGACGTTCTGAACGTAACTGCGTGTTACATTAAGAAAGAAAACTGAAAATTAGAGAGAACATAGGAGATGTATACGCAAACGTACCGTTGACAAAAACTCGCCTCGAAAACACGACGCCAGAGACTGGTTTTGGATCCATCCTCACCATCTGGGACACGAGTGCGCTTCTCGTTCACCTTTCCCCTCTCTGTCCACCAAGCAGCAGCACAACGATTTCGAGCTAACCGATGGACAGGTGCGGATGTAGATCGAGCTCTGTGTATCTCTTTCTCCGACGCGTTTCGATCGACCGTTTTGTTTTTGTTCATCGCGCTTTTTGTTTATTGAAATATCTGATATATTTGAGAAAATCTGGAAAACCTTTTAGGGAATGTTTTCTTTCTGAGAATTTGAAAAAGGACTTTGTTTTTTGAGACTAAATGCAAAACTCTGTGCGCACAAATATTTAATTACGAACTTCGTTTTATCGACAAAGTTTAAGTGACAAAGAGATTTTTGCACTTGAGATCAAAAGGAGACAACAACTGACAGACTGAGCAAGATAATTCGAGACAGAGAAAGAATCATGAAAAAAAAAGGAGCAAAAGATTCCATGTTGAAAACGATGAGCGATAACGATAGGCCAGTTTGTGAACAAAATTTCGATAATTACATATTCGCTGTAACACGATGAAACCTGATCAAAGATATTCGATTTTTGCGCGTGATTCCTTTTGTGTGTGTTATAACAAATTGAAACGCGATCAAGGATATCCAATTTTTGACCGTGATTATATTCTCTCCCAATAACATAACAAACTGAAACGCGATCAAAGATATCTAATTTTCACGCACGTCTCTGTTAAAAAATTAAAAACTCACAAGAAATTATGTGGATTGTCTTTATATCGCTGTAAGACACGATGTATATTTTCTACAATGCGTGTTTTCAACAAGGACAGATATATATATATATATAGGGTATCCCACTTAACTTGAGCATCTTAAATATCTCGCTTACTTTTTATGATAAGAGGATGCCGAAAAGGGTCATTATTCAGTTCCAGGAGATAAATATTGTAATAAATAAGAAATTTTTCTTAAGGTCATATTTTTTAGGATTTCAAGGTCATTGTCATTTTTTTATCTTTTTTGAAATTGTGACATGTGTGGCGTTTTTCCTTGCGACCATAGATATATATCCGCGAAGAAAAAAAGGGAGAAGCTAGAAAATATTATTTTGAAGATTCGAAAGGATTTATTATTGTATGACATTCGGTCACTTCTTAGATAAGAATTTTTTTTCCGTACACAACACACACACACACGCACACAATGAAAGAAAAAGTAGATATACATTATCATATGTGGATATACATCTGCGTATAGTTCGAGCACTTGTGTGCACCATTTGTCAAATCCGAGAGCTGTCACAGCGCAAAAATGAATGGAGAAGTAAATTTGCGATAAGGATCGTGCGAGTAGAACGCGGCGTCCGAAGCGAAACGGAGCGAGCAAGTCGAAGGAAGAAGGGACGATGAGAAAGAAGAAGAAGAAGAGAAGAAATACGGGGAGAGAATACCTTTTCCCAACAAACGAGTAACAGCAGGCAGGCCCGAGAGAGAAGTGGGCTCCACAATGGAACCCCCTTACGTCTAAAACGGTTATACACGCAGGTAGAGCTTCGCTCTGTTGCCGGGTTGTAAAGCGTCCATTGTGTTCCTTGGCCGTAAGAACACGCTATATAACTCGAGAACGCCTCTTAGTTACGCGTTATTTTCTGGCGCTCGTTCGTCTCCGCATTGATTGCCGAACGTTTCGACAATTTTTTCTTTTATATATATTGCACGTCATAATTCTTAACAATTTTCTTATAGCAGTTGGTATACACGAATACCTAAATTCACAAATGATAAATGTATTTTAAGTTACAATCACGCATCTTGGTCAATTTTCGGCGCGCTTTCGAAAATTCTTGTCTCTGAGTTTTTCTCGCGTTGTATTTCCCAACAATTTTCTCTTGAATGTGTCTTTCTCTGTATAATATTTGGTACGCTCGAATATAGCGAATCGTTAAATAATAAATATTTTTACAGCGCGTAAATAAATAAACAAAAGTTTTTTTACGCGTAAATAAACTCTTCTTTTATTTGCACGCGTGATAAACTTTTCAGTGCGTTTCGCAAGCCGCGCGTTTGATTATGCGCGTTGCGACGTGTATCGGACTTTTTGCTCGGTCAATTTATTAGTGCCAGTATATAAAGATACTTTTTATTCGATTTTCGATTTGCATAGAGAAGCATATATGCATATTGATCATGTGCGTTTCTGCTTTGCTATTGCTAGTATTGAATCGATATAGACCGGCTTTATGCCGCGCGCGTTTCGTTGCTCGATGAAGAATGTTCGAAAAGAAGAGAAAAGCGAGTTTTCACAATTTCAGGACACACGACGCCTGTTGATGAAATATCCTATCGTAACTCGCACGCACGCACACACACTCGCGCGTCTTTTGACGTAACCATCTGTCGTTGTGATACTTGCCGGTTGATTAATGCGAGGCGATTAATGTCGACTTTCACCGCGTTAACGCTCGTCGTTTTTCGCGAGTGGAGCGCGTGATTTTATTTATTTTTGATATTATATATATTATCTCTTCTTTATACCGCCTCGCCTACTTGCCGATTATATCTCAATCGATAATATATCGCCAATATATCGTCCATTTGCATAGCAGGTTACAAGAAGAAAAGGTAACGAGAAAAACTGCGAAAAGTTTTTCAAGAAACCATGTCTCGAAGACTAAAACTGCAGCTTATCTCGTGTAGAATCGCGGCTATTTAACAAATAACGACCGTGTAAGTTATTACCGAGATAAGAAACGTTGTGTAGAGTCTGTAAACAGGATATTAACCTCATTTTACCGAAGTTCGAGATAACGCGGACTCGGAACGATAAATGTTTAACGAATCATTTGTCATGTTTTTTACTGCAATAGAAAGAATATTTTTTTTTCAAGATAATCACGACATTCCGAATATCATTTTTTATCGTTTTTATACTTTAATGGTTTTTTTTTTTTTTTTGGATTGACGAAGTAGGTGTTGCGTTATTTTTTTCATAAACTTTCAAAATAGAGAGAGAGAGAGAGAGAGAGTTAATATGAACGGTAATAATTTACAGGTTTCAAATATTTAAGTGAAATTTATTTCGTCAGAATTTTACGGCGCGAGGCCGCGAAAATAAACACCATGTGAAGGATAAAAGAGACTGGATGATCAAAGTAATTTCTTCGACACTTTTTATTATAAGAAAATTTTGGACTTCGAGTTTTTAAAATAAAATTGGAATAAAATTGCCGTGTTCAATTGAATTATTTGATTAAATTGTTGTATAGAAATTGTTAAAATGTGAAAACCTTTGGTCGTTTTGTTTTGGTTTTTTTTACAAAAAAGAAACAAATCAGCTTGATCATCAGCACTATACGCGCGAGAGCTATCTTCGCAATTCCGAGTCATGATCTCATAATGACGCGACATTCCGCGCGAATTTAACACAAGTACTGACTCGTCATATTAATAGCTCGAAGAGCGTAACACTACTAGACGGAACTTATTACTTCGGCGAGCGAAATTCGGAATTAAGCAATGGCTCATCGAGGTTCATCTGCTCCGCTAAATTGCTCGAGCGTTACTCGTTTTCTATCATATAATCAGCTGACAAAAATAAAAAAAAAGTACCTATACAAAACAGCGTTAATGTTTTGTTATCACGACAAAAAACGATTGCTTTTTTTTTACAAATCATTTTCTCGATGATTATTTACGACGATATCGCCGTTGGACGGCAAGGGAACGGCCGTTGGATATTTATTTCATTTAAGAAGTTGGAATGAAAACATTTGAAAATACGTTACAACGAATGTTCCACATATTTCAAATCGTCACGAACCACCGTCACAAATATTGTTTTACTTAACTCGGAAAGATTTATTTCACAGCTGGTTGTACATGACTAATAAATACGGGCCACAGAATTGTAGACCAAACAACGATATATATTGAATATTTAATATATTTGAATATTTAATGCGCATAATAATCGCATTGTTGTAACACACTCCGTCTGATTTTGAGTTAAATCCAAACGCACGCACGAAACGCGTATGTCTAGGAAACAATAACAAGAAGCATACGGAAAAGAGGAAAGGCTTGTGTTGCCACAAAATGTAAAATTATACCGAACGGTAAATAATGCATCAATGCGCGCAACACACAAGTTCTCGAAACACATGCGCCGTGTTGAACACAAAGTCATGAAAAATGCATGCGCATGCATACGCACATTGTAGTGACATTAAAAGAATTCGAAGGAAAACAGCGCGCGCTGGGTGTCAACACGTCTCATATTATTTATTTGTTACGATGCAAAATGTTTCAAAAAACTGCAGAGAGAAAGTTCTTCTGACAGTTGGTTTTTTTTTGACAATTAAAAACCTTACAAATAAAATTTATTTCAACTTTTTTGCCTTTAGTTGTAATAAATGTACAATTTTATCATTTTATATTTACATTTATGTAGATTATAAAATATAATTATAGAATATGTGTATTGGGGGATTTCTTCTTATTTGAAAAAATAAAATATGATTATAAAAATACTATATTCTACAGTTGTTTAATTAGATATTTAATCTTTAATTACGCTAGAGCGAGATACAAACATGTTTCATCGCACACATTACTTGCGTGACACAAGCGACGTTAATTATTATATTCCAGCAAAAAAAAAACTTTGTAAATTTTATTTCAGTTAAAACTTATCAAAATTTGAGATAGAAAACTATCCCGCGAGTGTAGTTATATAGACTAGATTTAGTCAGTGTATAATAGTTGAGAGTTAATGATTGTGTTATTATAAATACATATACATATATATATATATATAATGTGTGTTGAACAAGAGCGTTATTGTATGTTGTTTTACAGCAAAAAGAGGTGTATAGTTTTATATCGAAAAAAATACGTTTGTTTCATTTGTTCATTATATCTCGTAGCTTGTTATCTGCGTACGTGCACTTTCACGTTTAATATTGCAATTTAAAAGAGTTCTGACATCTTTAGGTTAACAAAGAGACTATGTGCTTCTCTGGTTGTTTTATATGGCGTAATATGAGACTTGTAACAGTCATACGCGTGTCTTAACGGCGTAACTTTCTCTTCGCTCAATAACTTCTTTTTGTGTTCTTTTACGGCGTTTAACATACACATACATACGTACAATAATCGGATATTTCAATTGTCTCGCATATTCGGTATCGCGGAATAACGAAGAAACAATGGTTTTTAATTAATGGGTTAAAAAATTTAAAAACATTCTTATATATTTTAAGTAATATTTTTCTTATTACTTAATAAATTAAATATTATTGAATTGCTTGTTTTTTTTTTATTTTCGAGCTTTTGATTCGCATGTATAACGATATAAATCATATAAATCTGTGATTATATTGCTCGAAAAATTTCAGCATTCATGTCGATCAATTTATCCGATTTAGATTGATAATGTTTTTTTTTTAATTGATCCATCGATACATCTCTCGATAATTTATTTTAAAATTCTCGACGATCTAAAACCGTCTGTGTCATTTTTTTTTATCACCAGCTTAAAAGTAATTTTTTCTTTTTTTTAAGAAGCTGCAGCACCCGCGACGTACACGCACGTGAAATTCCTTCGGGAGTGGAACGAAGGTACAGCTATGCTCATCGCATTGCTCTCGTTCCGGCGGCTGCTGTATTCGGTGGAACGCGGTAACGCCCTGCGCTAACGTCTGGCCGTCACTACGAAATGTCAAACATTGCCCATCGGCATAACTCACTTGCAACTATCTTGATTACGAATGTACGCTTTTCCGAAATTCTGTCGCGCGCATTCCGTTCGTCGCGTCGCGCCACGTCGTTTTATACCTCAACACGCGATAATTCTCGCGAAATTCCAACAATATTATTAATATTTATAAACTATAAATACTCTGGATGTGGTATATATTCGCAAATGTTGCTTGAGCTCGAAATCTTGTTATAATTTTAATATTACAAAAAAGTATAAATTCCAAAAGATATAAATCAAAAGTTTAAAGAATAAGATTATAAGAGAAGTACGACTTCTTATAAATCTTATCTCTTTAATTTGATTTATATAATTTTTAATTTATTAAACTAGTAATGTAATTTATATTGTTTTTTCGTCCGTTGAGAAACGAACATATGTATATGCCATTCTAGAGTTAATACTTCCGATAATATAAAGCTCCGCTATTATCGTTTACGTTGATTGCCCGGTGTGTAAGAAGCTCGTATTAATGCTTATTAATAGCTGTTGTTTTCGTCGCTAAACAAATTTCTTCACTTTTATTTGTTACAGAGAAACGACAACCTTGACCTATCTCTGAACGTCCCACAACATCATCAAACATCATATCATCACGACGGTTACAATATGTCCGATCAGGTGAGCGAATTGAAACAATTTGTTCGATATCTGTCGGTGATATGACTCGCATCGACGGCGCAAATTCGCTTTATAACACACACCAACTGATCAAGCGAGTTTATTATATCTTTTCTTACGTTTGTTATACTAATTGTATATCGATTTTTATTTATACAATATCGTTCGTTTATATATATATATTTTATTGATATGTCCGTTGGCTCTTTGTAAAATTAATCTTTTTATAAAAGGACTGGACTTTTATATGTACATACATGTATATTTATAACAGCTGCGCGATATGCAGATTAACGTATACATATTATCAACTTTGTCCTTTAACGCTACGACAACATATACGGGTAACACGAAATAAAAATCGAAATCTATCCTAACCTACCGGATGTTGCCTTGTAAATGTCGATGAATCAGCTTCGATAAAAACGTTCTTGATAACGAGAAACATCGAAGACGGAAAAGAAAAATGCAAAACATAAGTTAGCGATTGAATAAATATCAAATTTAATCTAATTTCTAATTTCATTGGGAATGAAAATTTGTTGGTTATTTCCATTAAGATTTTTTAATCGCTATTCAAAACCGGTGGTAGCGGAGTTTGTCGCAGCTCCGCAACCTCGCCTGATCGCATCTGACCTCGACGTGGCATTAGACACTGACATTACGTTGACATTACGTGTTTAAGATAGATCGGATAAATTTTTCTTTGTATATAATTTTGTAAGTATGTACACGTGCGATTTTCGTCAAATGTTTACGAAGAACTGAATTGGCAATTTACTCGCAGCGGTTAACAATATAAAACTTTTAAAATTTGTTTAAAATTATATGAAGAAATATATATCCATTAGTGTGAAAAAAAAAAAAAAAAAAAAAACAAAATTCTGTAATCCATCAGAGACTTTTATCGAGATTCAGTGAACAAACGATATGATTTTGCTACAAATACAAAAACTAAAACGCAATTCTGAATAACGTAAAAAAAAGATTATTTACACGTATCTTGCGAACGTTTTGCTAAACAAATGAAACAAATGTTTGACTACAAACACAAAAATGAAAAAATAAAGAAATTCCGGCACGAAAGTTTAATTTGGTAAAAATCACGGATGCAAAGTTCAGCTATACAGATTTTTGACTGTAGCACAACAAATATTTTGGTTCTGACAAGACTATTGATAACAAAAACTAATTACCATATAGTTTTTTTTATATGTTATAACCGACGTCTTCTCACAAAAAATCGTCACACAACTTTACTTTTTTGACGTAAATTAATTGTAATTAATTTACGTCAAAATTAATCAATTTTTACCTGTAAAAATCGTTAGATTACAAATATTGAAATTTTACATAGACACGTTTACAAATATTAAGAGGTAAAAAGGATTTATACCGCACACACATGTAATAACATTACATTTTGTTCGTCGTTACATTTGCGTTGAAAGAAAATCGAGTAAGAAAAAATTCCGCGAAATGATATATTTTATGATATTATTACGGAAGCTGTACACGAATGGTATTATTACGACTCTGGCATTTCTATGGGCGTTCGTATACTTAGAAACGTTTCTTCATAAAAAGTTCCAATTCCACGTTTTTACGATCGTTGTGTTTCGTTTTGTCGTCGTCGTCGTCATAGTGCGGTGTCTATTTTCGCTCTAACTATTCTCAAGAAGCACTTTTGAAACAATATTTTTAACAACTTATAATATACAAATGCGTTCAATTTGTACGAATTTTATATCTATAAAAACCGTCTGGTTTCTCTTTATGTGCTGTAATGTTTTCGCGAGTTCTTATTTTAGAATTTAGATTCTACTTTTGTTTAACCGCTTCTCTCTCTAGCGGTGCTAATTTCACGTTGCGCTTGTTCGATCGCACTTTCTCCGTTGCATTCATTAATTATGTGCAACTCTCTCAGCTTTGATATCAAGACAGTCGTTTCTTTTTTTTTTGCTCCGGCAGCTGGTCTCTCTTTGTCCGTCTTTCTGTACCAACTTTCTAAAACACGGCACGCTCGTGCCGTGTGTTGTACATAGACACAAATCTCGCTTCTTAAATAACGACAGCTTGATTCACTGTTGATAACTGCTAATTGTTATTTATTTTTTTATTTTTTTACAATTCCGAATTTTGCGGAAGTATTTGCTCCCGTATGTTTTCCCGTCTAACGTTGCCTTCTACTTGAAATTCGTGTGGGAATTATTATTTATCGCGAGCAGTTTGCATTGAAATAATACGTAATTTGTATACGTGAGCGCGAAATCGAAGTTGGGGGTGCAGACAGATGAGGGTTGTGCGGAGTGGTTGGGCTGGTTGCATAACCAGGAAAACCATCTAAATAATATTTCTTTAGGAAGAAGAACCAAGTTGCGAGAGTCGCGCGCAAGTTTTAACGAGATGGCGGAACGAGTTTAGTTCACAGTGAGAAAAAGAAAAACGACGGTGAGAGGAGGAAGAGAAGGAGGAGGAGAAGGAAGACGATATTTCTTCGTCATTTGCTTTTCTCTCTTCACCTTCTACGTTTTATCTTCCCCTCTTCTTACACGTATATACACTGTTCACACACAAGAGAGATTCTTTCTTTGTCCCTTTTCCTTCCACTCTTAAGTTCTTATTTACCTGCAATTCGATTACATGCGAAATTTGCGTGTAAAAATATGGATTTTAATATCTTTTTGAAAGGAAAAATAGACGCGTATCGAGAAACAATCTCAAGTGGACGCGACAACGCGTGGACGATCAATTAACGATAATTCTGTTACGAGGAGAGACAGAGAAAGGAGAAAAGGAGGGAATGCAATTGAAAACGATCGGTTTTTGGCTTATCCACCGCACGAATTAGATCGTAATGTTTCGGCGCGACTATCGCGGCTAACGATGTCACGGGCGCGTAAACGTAAAATGGATTTAGCGATAAACGATCCGCGGAATTGGGCGTAGTAAAACGATTAATGGCACGTATAAATCTGGTTTTACGCGCAACAGCACCTGCCTCGTTTTGTTCTGTCCATCACGTGAGTTGCACGCCAACGCGCGTGCGTTTGCAGTTAGTTTGATTTCAGTTCTATAAAGTTTTGTCGTTTCATCATTGATATTTGCGGTACTTTAATAAAGGATAAAACAAAGTGCGGAAAAAAGGCAGACGAATATATATATTGTGTATACACAACACACACACACATATATATATATATGTATATGTATATGTATATATGAACGCCGAGCGATCGATAAGCAGGCGTGTTTCTTCAAAGGAAAATTCCTGACGCTATTAAATCCAATTTCAAAACTTTTATTTCCCCTACTATCTCGCACGCGCGCCACGGCAAATTTATTTTCCTTCCCCTTTGTGAAGGGGAATAAATTGCTAAAAGGATTCCGAACAATATAACGCTATCTATCATCCGCCAAGGGACGGGCGAAAGGTTGATTCTTTGATTCCACTTTTACGTCGACCTCCGTCTCTCTGTCCTTCTCTTCCCTTTCTTCCTGAAAAGAAGCTCTTCCTTCAAACTTTTCATCTTTGTTGTTCTTTTCGTCATTTCATACGGAGACGTTAACAACCAAAAAAGAAAACTTTGGTTCTCTAACGATAAACTCACTAACGAGGGAAAGTCGCGCGGTAAATCCGCAAAATATTTCCAAGTATAAATCTTTGCTTTCTTTCATGTTGGGGCTTATAAAGTGATAAAGTCATAATGTCTATCTGTATAATTTATTTGTCTCAGACATTTCACACACCGAGTTTCGGTGACGAAGATTTCGACATACCGGCCATTCACACGCATCAGCAGCAGCAGCAGCAGCAGCAGCAGCAGCAGCAGCATCAGCAACATCAGCAGCATGACTCGATGCAAGCATACGGCCAGCCGCAGGTGTGTTCGTTTTTCGACGCTCGTTTGCCGAATGTTAATGTCAATCGACTCATATTATACGTATACATATACGTTAATGTATATTGAATTTTGAAAAATTCAACAATCGAATCTTTGGAAGTACATTTTTTGATAGAGATTTACTATCTACTTTTTTTATAAATCGTAATTTTAGATTCTCTCTTTGAAATCTTATATTGTTTTTTATTATTGATTTATTGTGATTCTTTTTTTTTGTTTTCTCGAATCTCTGTTAAAAATATTAGAAAATAGAACGGTTATAGATTTTAAAGCAACTCTATAATATGTACGCACATGACCGTAAGAAAAAAAAAACGATGTCACGGAATGATATATCGACCAGTTAACAACTTCCGCATTCGGGCATTATTCATGTTACGTTCAAGACATTTATTTTTAGACGCACGCTCATTGTTCTCCCCTTCTCTCTTTGACCTCGAAATAAAAACATAAAGATATTTAAATGCGCAGTAGAATTTCTACGATATTTATCGGCGAGTTAAGCGAGCCTTGAGAGAGTAATAATTAATTCGTGTGATTTCTCTTCGCGTGGAGAGAGAAACTGATTTACAAGTTTTAATAATAATCACATTTCGCTACCTGAAAAAATTTCTGCAATTCTCAGGGAAGTTGTTCTTTTATTTTCAGAAAATATATCAAAAAAACTTGAAAAATATTTGTTGCAATTGTTTTTCTGAAAAAACTCTATCTTTATTTTGCAGTCTGATGATCGAGTTAGTTTTTCTCTTTTATATTAATCCACATTTTGTAAATTTATATATTTAAGATTTTTAGGTTTTTAAAATAGTTTTTCTTTATTATTTATTACACTAGCGGGAAAAATTAGAGAGAGAGAGAGAGAGAGAGAGAGAGAGAGAGAGAGAACTGTATCGTAACCAAATTTATCTTAAAGTTGCTTTTGAAACTATATTGTATTTCTGCCCAAAAATTTAAACAAAAACACGCGCAGAAAGTGTGGAAAATTCCTCGAAAATTATATTCGGAAGTTGAATTAAACATAGTAATGTACAAAAATAATAAAATACTATATGTTATTTGCGGCATTAAAATATTCTACAATTACGAATTTGCATTGCGATTATTGTTGTTGTTTTTGTTTTGTTTTGTTTTGTTTTTTTAGTTTCCGCGGTATTTAAATTGAATTCGCAAAATGTATAATTGAATCATTTTGTTTTCTATTAGATAGTGCGGTCTTCTGTTTTACATATACAGTTCGTAGATACGAGATATTTATTGGCGCTTTCTCTATGTGAGTGTTACATTCGTGTCGTTTATAGATGATGCAAGGTAGCGGCATGCAGCAATCACCGGACGGTCTGAATCTGGACGCTGGTGGATATCAGCAGCAGCTTTATTTACAGCAAGAACATTCCATGCAACAGATCAACGTCAAGTGAGTATATGAGTCAATTCCCCGAGCCGCTGTTAACGCTAATGTATCGAGAATCCTTTCAATTGTGTATGCATTAAACTCTCGGACTCGTTGCATGCGCTTTTATAGAGCGCATTTATAACAGACGTGTAAAAATCGCATATACGAGTCGATTAACAGAAAAGAAAGTGAGACGAGGTTGAAGAAATCTGGTGTAACCGTGCGCGCGTCTGCTTCTGGCAAAATTAAATTCTATTTCGTAACTTGCGTAAGTTAGGTAAGCGGGCAAAGAAATATCGGACGTGTTCGAGGAAAACTCGAGAGAGAAAATACCAAATTGTGTCGTATTTCCTTATTTTTCGTAGCTCGAACGCGATTCAAACAAGCGGCGATGATTGGTGAATACGCGCGCAGTGCCTTAGGCGCAACAAAACAAGATTAATGAGCGACAGACACCTTTTCCCCTTCTCGATTCTCTACTATTTCGTGATCGTTCTCATAGTCGTCCGCGATGACGCCACGAAAGAGTATTCGGCTTCTTTGTCTCGAAAGTCAAAATCATTTCGCTGCGAGATTGGATATCCTTTTGCTTCTTCGTTTAAAAAACGCAGACAAGTTTTTCTCTTTATAAAAAAAAAAAAGAAGGAAGAGATAAACGTAACACGCAGTAACAATTCGAGATCAATAGCGCGAGATTCACTTTGAGGTTTGAAATTACGATGCGCACATTTCTTTGCCAGAGAAATCGTTTCGTAACAACGTGAACAACGACAATTAGCGTGTTAATTTGCGGGAAACTTGGCGAAATTTCTCAAATGGAAGATTGTTGAATTAGCGATATATATATACATATATATATATATATATGTATATATTCTCTCTTGATATATACAGCAATAATCGCATCGTTGTATGGCGTACAACCGTTTGCATAACTTCAAATTATGGAAATTTGACTTATCTCGTTATTGCGCGCTGCCCTACAGCAATTTTGGTAAAACCAATTTTGATCGTCGTACGTAGCGCGCAACGTGAGACAGAAGTGCAACGCGTACGAGAGATCTTGCGCGTTTTATCTACAATATTATATAACTCTATTGTATTGGTCTTATGAAAATTATTCTCGCTTATAATCTCGTAATATTCGAGACGATTAAAAACTTAAAAAGTTGTACAGTTAAAAATTTATATGTAAAGTTAAAAAATTAATATTTAAAAAAAAACGTATATCATAAAGAATATTTAAAACATTGAGAATTGTTATGTTTAATATTTATGTATCTTAACCCCCTTCGTAGACTGACATGAGTCTTCCGCTCAAATATTACGCATCAGCGTTTCCCGAAAAAATGTTTTTTTTTTTTTAAACTCTTATCTTTTAATCTCCAAAACTATTAGAAATTTTTTCAAGTTTTTTTTTTTTTTTTTAATTGATGTAGAACTGTTCAAACTTTTGATTTTAAAAAGTGAAAAAATATTGATTTTTTGCAGATATTCGATTTTAAATTTGTGTAGGTCTTACAGGCTCAGTCTGTCTTACTTGCAGGTTATTTTTGAAATCTGCAGATAAAGAGTTAATCATATCTTTACTAAAATGTCTCATCATTGGGGACAATTACCTCTAAGTAAAATACAAAGATGATAAGAGAAGTATCAGCTGCTGTATTTATTGGATGAGTGCAGTAGTTCTGATGAATTTTGCGATAGAAAAGTAGACCGAGTAATTTTATTGGTTTTTGCCGTTATACTTGACAGAATGACTAAATCGTTTTTAAAGTAGTTTAATAAAATAGTTGGTCTATTATATCACAAAATTCATCAAAACTTTTGCATTTATATTATGAAAAAAAAAAATAAAATACATTACCAGAGCTGTAAAAGAAAAGTAAAAGTTTGTTCACGTACATTTTGTACGAAGACAAAATGCGAAACGGATGTTGCCTAGTACGCTACTATATGTTTAAAAAGCATTCTTTCTCAATGTCAGTTAATTATTATTGCACAACTCGTGCATCCATAAGCAAATTGTATCGTTCTCATAATATAGAACCTAATATAGAACCTATAATCGGTGGGAGATCAGGAGATTCGGTGCGCAATTCCTGTCTTTGTTTCCGCAACAATATTGTTTTTCTTCTGTTTTTTTACACGAGCACGTTAATAATGTTTCTCACTACCGTTAGGATTATGTTTCCCCCCTGTGTGGAGAGGCGCGTACCTTTCTTTGTTCCAGACAAAATGAAGGAAAATCGTCAGGTTCTGTGTATAAGAGTAAGCAGATGTATACCTATACATGCATGCTTGTGTATGTGCATTTTCTGCGTGCATTCTGCGTCTCTACGCAAGAAGGTAACTGAAGCTATGATTTACCGTGTGTATTAAGTCTACCGAGTAACGTTCGTGAGAACCTGCCATTACATAGTCTTATGACTGCAATTTAGGATGTCGAGACTTTTCTTAGCGGACAAGGAACGAACGTATCTTGCGAAGAAGATAAGAGAGATGACGGTGGACGCATAGCTTTGTTGGTATTCTTCTTGTGGGCCTTATGTCCTTCGCCTTCCGAGCGCACTTTGCTTTTCGAATTATGTGCCGTAATTAATATGGTTAGAGAGGAGAGAGAGAGAGAGAGAGAAGAAAATGTATGTTGATAGTATACATAAATGTATCAAATCTAAAGACGCGATATCGGTATCTAAGGACGATGCACGCCATGAATCGAAGCAGACTGAAGAGTTAACTGCGTAGTTATCTTGCGCATAATATCATGACGCATAGAACGTCAATAAACACACTCTTATGTAGAATGTATATTGCATTGCGTAACACTACGCACTTCTTCTCTTATAAACAAAATTGACAGATAGTGTTCCGGAGAAAATATTGTATAAATAACAATTTGAAAGATTTATACATAATACATGAACGTGTACTACACGTGCGAGTAGAATTTCATTTGAAGTATAATTAATAAATTCTACGATGCGCAGAATAAAGTGCACTTCACTCCAAGATATAGAACAATACCTTGAAACGAAGAAAAACGTTCAAAAGCTTGTTTTTTTTCGAGTTTTCTTTTATTTTTATATTTATAAGTGGTTGTGAAATGCACCGCTGTTTATTTTCTTAACAATTAAAAACCGATTTGAATTATCAAAATAATTTCTATTGTTATCGATCATTTTGCTTTATTATTTAAAATAAAAATAATTTTGTCGTTCTCAACCGTCGAAAAATCTACGGCAAAAAGTTATGGGAAGAGAGAGAGAGAGAGAGAGAGGGGAAAAGGCAGGAATTGAACTGAAGAAGGAGCACAGAAGGGAAATGATATAGAGTAGGCCGTAAATCGTGCAACGCTGACGCAGCGCCGACCATATCTCAAAAGTTATCCAATTTGCGTTAAAATTGCGGAGAATATTCCCTCTGTGTGTGTGTGTGTGTTCGTTTTCTTTCGCCCAGTATCGCCGACACTTAAACTTCGTCCTTGATGCTATATCTCGGAAAAACAATTTACGCTACTTACGTACGATGTTTGCTATTCCTTGTTTTATTTTTGCAAGCTCTAGTCACTGGAACTCTTAATGTTTTTTTCACATTATTTCGAATTTTCTACGTTCCAATTTAGTCCCGTGACATCACGGTTATATTTGCTCGGACAAAAAAAAAACATCTTTCTTTATGTCGAACAAAAAAACATCTTTATGACAAAAATTTTCCTCTCGTTTGCTTGCAGCTCACCGTACGGTAGCTCACAAGGATCGTACGGAATGAGCTCTCCTCGCCAGCAACAGCACAACGGCCAACAATTGTTGATGATGCAACAACAACAACAACAGCAGCAGCAGCAGGTTCAAATGCAGCATATGCAGTATATGCAGCAGCAGCAGCAGCAACATCAGCAACAGCAGTTACAGCAGCAGCAACAAATGCAGTACAGAAGTCCGACAGGTGGCAGTCCGACCGCTATGCAAAGCAATAATATACCGGAGACAAACAACAATACTACAACCAGCGAAGATAGCGACGACAGTACTCCACATTCCGGGATGGTAAGTCGTTGTTTATCATAAACAAACTTTGCGCGTTTTGTGCTAAACGAATAAATGTGTTTAAAAGTCGACAATAAACAGTTGGAATCAATAATAAATAATTGAGTGTTATTTTATACATATATATGTATATATATGCATGTATTTTTTTTTTTTTTAAATTAAACCGGTATCAAATAACGGTACTTTCTTCAAGAAACGTAGAAGTTTAACGAGATAATAAAGATAGAGTAATTTTAAAATTTATTGAATGTTGTTTTTATTTTAGTAGGAAGATTATGTATGTATGTATATAAAGTTTCTTCAATGTGTGTATGATGTTTCTATTTTCAGATTGCAATGGTCAAACGTGAACCACCGTCACCGGAAGCGGCTGACGCTGGAGCGAAGAATCAAAGAAAAACGAAGCCGCAGAAGAAAAAGAAAAAGAGAGATCCTAATGAACCACAAAAGTAAGTGGCAATATGTGGCAATCCGAAATTCTCGGTTGTAATATTACAGAATTTTGTATGAATATGTGACAACGTCGATAAATCTAATATCCGCGAAAATATTTAAATGTTTCTTTTTTTTGGCGGTCTAAAGGTTAAAGACTACTTTTCTTGAAGCAAAAATACTTTGGAGTGTCTTTGCACGCAAGGAGTTGGGGCTCAAAAATCTAAATTGTAACTATTTAAGAACTCGTAAAGAGCTCGAAATTCTGACGCAAAAAGCAATTTGATATCTACAGGTTTAAATAGTAGGAAGGTGCGATCCAAACGAACTCGACTTTTACACCGAAAATTCGAAATTCTTGCTTCGACAAACGAGCTCAAAAATTTTTGCGTAATGGGTTTGAAAGCTCATAAATAGCTTGTAATTCTAAAATAATTTTTATTTAATTCGGACAAGATAAAGGGGCTAGGTCCTGAGAGATAAAACGCGGTCTGACTTTATTATCATTTCTTTAATATTCGAGATGCTTTTTCAAATTATTAATTTTAGTAACGCTGTTAATGTAACAAAAGTGCTTACAGCTATAAAATAATATTTCTCATGTGTAGCTTATATAATGTGTAATTAATTTTCAGACCAGTGTCGGCGTACGCTCTTTTCTTCAGAGACACTCAAGCAGTGATTAAAGGGAAACATCCAAACGCCAGCTTCGGCGAAGTATCTAAAATCGTTGCGTCGATGTGGGACGCGTTAGATTTAGAACACAAAAACGTAAGTATCAAAGTTGTAATCATCTTCACATATTTCTACTGCGTAGTCCACGATAATCATTAACAATATGACGTATTGTTGTTTCGTAGTTTATTTTAATATAAGATTCAATGATGTTTCTTTCCGATGTCGTCGTTATCGAGATAACGATTTTAATTCTTCTTTGTGTAGTATTACAAAAAGAAAACCGAAGCAGCTAAGAAGGAATATCTGAAAGCTCTCGCGGCATATCGAGCGTCTCTCGTGAGCAAGGGTGCTGGTGAAAATGAACAACCGAAACAGCAAGCGCAACAACCGCAACAGCAAATACAATACAGCGGCTATACAAGTTATTCTGCCAACACCGCGCAAGGAAATGTAACATATCAGGTTTACAGTCCTCAACATCAACCACCATCACCTCAGCAGCAACATCAACAACAGCAGCAGCAACAACAACAACAACAACAGCAAATGAATATAAATAAGAAGTCACATCACCTAGCGATGCAAGGAAATCCTCAACAACAGGTACAATTATTTAGTGAATACGCAAGCAGAAATTTTGGAAGCAAATGTAAATTAAAAGTGTAGCAGCGAAAAAGATAAAAATACACATTATTTTTTTGCAGAGTTTAATGGGTAATGTAATGGCACCGCCACACATGACACAACAACAGCAACATATGCAACAACAGGTCTCACAACAGCAATACATGCAGGTTTGTTACGCTTGCGACGATTTCTCTTTTAATCTTTAATACTTCTTGGTTTTCAGCACAGATTATACATTTTACACGCACACGCGCGCGCGCAAACACACACACACACATACACACACAGAGGAGTCCGACAATTAGTGCAACCTCTCTCATGGGCAGTTAGAAATAAAACAGAGTCAAAAAGTTCCATTACATGATATTGATATCTACAATTAAATTAATAATGTCATTATTTTTTCTCTTCAACACCATATAACTTTTGTCTGAAACATTTTTCGATTCGTTCATCGGTTCTTGAGATATATCACTGTTCTGTCTCAAATGGGACATCCTGTATATGGTTCGCACTTTATAAGCGCGTGTATGTTTTTCAGTCGTAAAAATCAGCTGATCGCAACAAACAATATGTCATTCATCACTTGCTTGTTTGCTTCGTTTCTTGCTTTCTTTCAAGAAGATTGCATGAAGTAACCCATTTTTCTTTATAACTGAAAATTAGACACGCCTACAGAGTCCAAACCATTGGTTTCTACGCGCTCATTGGGTTACATGTATTAATTAATCATAATGATTTAATCTATCTTCACACTTCGGCTGTGTCAAATGTTTTCAGATATCCTGTATATATGACTTAAAGGTATTCTAAACTGGATCTGTTTTATCGACTGAATTTACGGCTTTTGGCCAGAAGCGGATTTAGGTATGGTGTCTGTATGGGTTGCAGCCCGGAGCCCCGTTCAATCAAAGGACTTCTTCGTGGTCAAAAATAAACGGCAAAACCAACCTTTTTTTTTGCACTAAAAATAATTCCAAGTACTGGCACAGGTAAACAGTGTTAGCCCAAGGCCCCCAAAGTTAACGGTCCACCTCTGTCTTTGGCGTTAGATCGTAGTAATATTTATTTAATGTAAAAAGTTATGCAGTTTGTACGTAGAAAACAAACTGCGTCCCGTTTTCGGGACAACATAAAGAACAATATAGAGCTCTCAGAAATGCGTTTAGAAGCCTAGTATGAATAAAGAGTGTGCGTGAATATTTTCAGAACATATTGGAATACACACACTATTTATTCATCATTTTGCGCACACTATTTATTTACACTAACCTTCTAAACACATTTCTGATAGACAGCTCGCAGGACGCAGTTGGTTTTCTACGTACAAAACTGCATAACTTTTTATATTGATGGAATATTACTACGATCTGACGCCAAAAGCTGTAAATTCAGCTTCGGTAAACCGACGGGGTTCGACCGTCAGTTTAGGATCCCCTTAATGACATGGTTTGTCAGATAATTATATTTATATTTCACGATGTTTATAACAATGTTCTTATAATGTGATTTGTAGGTGTCACAACAACAACAGGTGCAGCAGGTGCAAGTGCAACAACATCAACAACAGCAAATGATACACATGAGTCCACCGAAGGCGGAGTTTGTCAAATCTGAAGAAATGTCAATGAAATCTGAAACGTTATCGAGTTGTTCGTCGCCGGCAAATCCTTCGCAAGTGATAACAGGACAGGGACCGCCACCATGTATACATCAGGGGTGTCCTAATCCCGCCATATCCAATAACGAATGGGAGGACGAATACTGTAGTAACGAATGTGTGGTCAGTCATTGCAGGTTTGTATTGGCGGTTATATTGAGTTTATTTACATATTTTATATTTCGATTTTATTATCTACTTCATTGTCTGTTTCAGAGATGTGTTTAACACATGGGTATCATCAAATCAAAATGCACAACAAAATTATTCCACGGTTAAATAAGTGTTTTGCAAGCGATGTACTGCGTCAACTTACTTAATGGCCTCACAGCTTAAATGGCTCATTCTCTTTCTCTCTCTCTCCGTTTATATGTAAATTAATATATTTAAACGGATGTGTGTGTGTGTGTGTGTTACTTGATAAGAATGACTTGCTGATATATTGAAACTGTTTGTCCAATGTGACTCATAACATTATTGGAAAAAATAAATAACAGTCTTGAAAACGTATGCAAATGATAATATACATATACATTTCGTACGTTTGCATAAGTAAACAACAGAGTAAAAGAGAGAGATAGAGAAATGTTAAGAAAGAAAAAATTGTTTCTTTTTAGAAAGAGAACTTAAAAAGTATATTGAGAAGCCTTATCCAAAAAAAACTTATTACTCTGGCCAAAGGTCTTCGTTTGTAAGGAGTATATTGCAACTTGAGTCATTTAGTAAGCGCGTTTACACTTGAGAGAGAGAGGGGGGGAAGGGGGGAGAGAGAGAGAGAGAGAGAGAGAGAGAGAGAGAGAGAGAGAGAGAGAGAGAGAGAGATATGTCTAAGAGCGTAGAAGGGAAATAAAGTGCTTACCGACAGGCAAGAAGTGCCAATTGTACAGATATACATGTTTCTTTTCTAAGGTTACGTAGATAGTGTCACAGTTTTTTAAAGTACTGGCAANGAGAGAGAGAGAGAGAGAGAGAGAGAGAGAGAGAGAGAGAGAGAGAGAGAGAGTTGAACAACCATCATTTTTATACTCTCGGATACTCCTTACCGACAGGCAAGAAGTGCCAATTGTACAGATATACATGTTTCTTTTCTAAGGTTACGTAGATAGTGTCACAGTTTTTTAAAGTACTGGCAAAGATAGAACGTGACGGATACAAAGACCGGTTCTTTGAATTAAAGATTATCTCTCACCTGCGTTTCTAAATTTTTACACTTGTCATATTGTGACATAGTCTACAAATACCACAGTACAAGCAAATGAAAGAGCAGCGTGAAACGTGTAAATAAGTCTGCACTATGTTGAACGCGTGCATTTTGTTCGTGAAAGCAATGACCGAAGATGGAAGAAGGATTTATAATAGCAAAACTACGTGCCATGGCCAGTAATTGTCATATTTCATTTTAAAATACGTTGGATTTTATATAAATTAGAAAATAGATTCTGTCGCATTTCCGATTAGATAACACGTTTTTATTTGTTCGAGACTCAGCGCATCTCATTGAACTGATTTGTCAATGTACAATGATTGTTTCTTTTTTGCGATCGGTTGTTTTACTTATTCAAACCGACTGTGCAATATATAATTTTTGAGGCACATAAGAAAATTACAAACTTTAGTCGCTCCTCTCTTGTGTGTTGCATCTCAGACGTCGGTTTGTTTTTGTTTTTAATAACAGAAAAGATTTAATTTGTCTCGTATAAGGAATTCCGATCTCCGTGTTCTCTCTTTCCGTGAGAAAGTTCGTTTTTGTTGATGCAATGTGAGATACAATCGACTGATAAAATATATATATGCAAAGCAATCGTATTCGTGTAACAAATATGTTACACTGTTCTCTTGCAAATATATCATTAATCACACTTTTAGAAGTGTTAAATACTACCTATTTAGACTAGATCTACACAATACAAGTAAAAAACAGGATTCCATTACACAATTTATTTTTATATTAATATTGCGAACAATCAATAGTACAGTACAGTTTTCATATATAAAATTTCGTACAGCAGGAAGAATATAAAAGTAGAAAAAACAATCGAAATAATAAGTGCGAATCCGATATTTTTTTAAACGCACAAATGTTAATGTTACACGCAACATGAAATTTTCCTATTTTTTAGAAATCCTTTTTCTAATGATTTTTTGTTATTTTTTGCAAAAATGTACTATGCAAATATAATTATTACATTAACTAATAGTGAAAAAATGTAGAAAATCATAATTCAATAAGCAAATAATGACAAATTATTTAAACTTTTAAACATGAAAAATGTTTCTCATTTTGTCATATTTAATTGGAATTTTTAAATTAATTTGATGGACACGGGGATGGAATCGGTACCGAGTAACTGAATATCTTATATGCAAAATACATACCGTTACCTTTTTCATTTCAATCTGCGGTGATAATTATGTGTTTGCAATTTCTGCATAAAATGCACTTGTAGGCCTTGATATAAACTGGTATGAAGAATTTTTTATGTATATATAAAAGAAACAAGTATCCTTATACTAAACTTCAATTTCGCGATCTCTGACGCAGACATTTGAATTGCCTATTTAGATGATGCAGCAATTTGTCCCTTAAGGACTGATTTTTTGTTTTTTGTTTTCTTTACATGAATTGTCGAATGTTTTTAATATATCTATATACTTATTTATATATAATAAAGAATACCCTTGTAAATACACAAAAATATATATATTCTGTAGATTTATAAGTTATTATATTGTAAACATACTATAGATATTGTATTATATTAATAATACATTTTTGTGGTATATAAAGATATATATATATAAATTCTAAATATATTATACGTGTGCGTGCGTGCGTGCGTGTGTGCGTGCCTGCGTGTGTGTGGTGTATGTACACATATACATATAGGATTAAAGAAAATTATACTTAATCACTTCGATAAATATAATTTACTCATGAACCAGCCCTTTTAAGTAATGGGATTGTATAAATATGTCTATACAAATTAACGAAATAAGTAACGTTGAAAAATATGAAAACGAGATTCTCATTTTGTGTAAAGCACAGAAATCTGCACAGAAATACAAGCGTGACGCACATATATCTCGGCGAATAAAAATCTCGATATATAATTTCGCAGAAGTTATAGACTTCGATTTATAGAATCTAGGTGTTTGTTTGTCACACTTGTGTTCTTGTGTAAATAGGGAGGTTTCTATGTAAAAGAGGGGAAAAAGGAGCTCAATTTCTGACACAAAAACAAAAAAAAAAAAAAAAGGCGCAACTTTTGCAACATTGAAACCATAATCATATAAATAAAAACCTCTGTATCAGAGAAAGGAATAAATTTAGAAGATATCGAGCATGTACTGTAGCGCTAGCACTATACATCAAATGCTAATATATATCGCGGTAATTTCCAATAAAACCTATGTTCAATTTTTATTGTTTTATGTACAAAGACATGAGAGATTAAACGATTTCAATCCCGACGTTACAAAAATAGTTTATTATCCCGCTTATCCTTGCTTATCCAAGAATTTTGAATGTAAAGAAAGGGAACGCTGATTGATTCAGTTTCACTTGATCACTTTTTGTAATCAATTGACTTATCGCAAATTCATTACACTCTGTTCACTAAGAGATCTTCGGCCTGCGCAGGGGAAGCAAAATGAGCAACGTTTAGGATCAGAGAGAAGAATGAGAGCGGCCGGGCCCATAAGAATTTTTACAATCGTTTTTCGGACATAATTCATAGACATAGGAATAAGGAAACGGAGCATTAGAGCTTGAGCACGATAGAAAAAATATTAAGAATAGGAATTAAAAACAGAGATTAAATGTAATGTACAATGCAAAAAAATAAACTACAACATATAAATGTATATGTATATGTATTATATGTATTATATACATACTACAGTAATGTCACTGACCTCGGCCGCGCGGCCTTGGTAGAGGGGGGGGTCATTGACCGCGGGCGCGCGGCCTTGGTGGGGGGGGTCACTGACTGCGGCGTGTGGCCTTGGCGGGGTCATTGACCTCGGCCGCGCGGCCTTGACGGGTCACTGACCGCGGCGGTGTTACTGACTTCGGTCACGTGATTACGGTATATATATATCATCTTACCACACTCAATGTTTCTATTTTTATTTAATTTACATGCATCAATCTATTGTTGTTTGATATATAAATCTTTGGAAATGTATAAAAAGACAAATTTTTAATTTCTGATTTAAAAGTCTGACTTTTACAATACTGAATACAAGTCGGCATTTTTCTGTTTGTGAAAGTAAAAAATAGAACAGATCAAATACTAACACGATTCTATAATTGACAGTTTCCACTGCGTTGCCGCCATATTGCTTTACGATTTTGGCCAAATCTCTGATTGGTTGCTACTGCGCATCTTCAGAATAACTCACTTATTATTCTTACACCATGGTTTTTCATATGGCTCTGGCCACTCTCACTCTTTTCTCAGTCTCTGGTCGAAGCTTGTCAAAGCTGTGAAGCCGTGATAAGCAATTTTGCAGGTTTTGTATTGCAACGCAAAAGCAAATGCAAAAATGGAGTGTTTAATCGGTATTCATTGTAAAGATTTTGTGCTCATCGCAGCCGATATGACAACCACACAGTCTATTATAGTTATGAAAAGCGGTAGGAGATAGTTTATTATTTTTATACATCTTTATATTGTCAATGTTGTCATATTTGACAACTATTATGATGTTATACTATTTTTTAATTAATATTTTTCAGCATGTGAACTTAAATGTAATGTGTGCAATTCTAATGTGTGTAAATTTGTTTTTATAGATGAACATAAGATTCACAAGATTTCGAACAAGCTTGTCATGGCAGTATCTGGAGAATCAGGTGACACAACACAATTTTCAGAATATATTGGAAAGAATATTCAACTTTACAAGATGCGAAATGGCTACGAATTGTCTCCCAAAGCCGCAGCTTGCTTTACAAGAAGAAATCTAGCTGATTATCTTAGAAGCAGGACTCCTTATTATGTTAATATGTTACTTGCTGGTTATGATGACAATACTAATTCGTGTGAATTGTATTTTATCGATTACTTAGCATCCTGTGTAAAGGTGCCTTATGCAGCTCATGGATATGGTGGGATGTTCTCTATGTCTGTCCTAGATAGATATCACAAATATGGTAATAATTTTAGAAAAAATAAATTTTTAGTAAACAAAACAATGAGTATAATTTTAATAAACATAATTTTGTTGTTTTTAATAGATTGCACTGAACAGGAAGGGTATGCGTTATTGAAGAAATGTGTGCAAGAAATTCAAAAACGATTAATTGTCAATTTACCTAATTTCAAAGTTCAAAAAATATCCAAGGATGGAATTCAAGATTTACAGCCAATTACAGCTGAAAATTTAGCTTTGGAAAGTGGTGCCAGAGATCTTCATACTTCTTAAGTGTTTATATATTTTTGGTGTAACAAGAACTTTTCTCTATAGAAATAAAAGATATATAATGTATAATAATATATTTATTATTATGACATTCACACATTTTTTTCCCCTTGTTTCTAAGTTAGAAAAGTAACTGGTGCTTTTTATTTTAACACTTTGTATGCAAGTGTAAAGAAAAAAACTGTATTTATTTCAATAATATATGATACAAAACTAGTGTATTATATTCACTGTATTAGAATAATACAATTGTGAGTTCAAGTAACAGTTTTATTTTTTACTGAAAAAATGTGTAGCAGGATCTTTTTTTACAAATGAATGTTTTTCTCTAATTACAAGATTATTATTATTACTATTAACAATAATAATCTTTAATTGTGAGTAATATTGTAAGTACCGAAAAAGTTTTATTTTTTCGAAGTCACAAATTTTTTCAAATTTTGTAACTTAAAAATAAATTACGCAATAGATTCTTATTGTATATATACAATCACGTTTCATAAATAGACGGTTTCTATTTATCATAACTATTAGTGTTACACTGCATTTTTTTACAAATAAATAAAGATATAGTAGCATTTTTTAAATATATTTCTTTATATGATTGCGTGTTTATATATAATTCTTTTTTCTTATATGTGTAATAACAGTGTCCGAAATTACGTTGCGCATAAAAAAAAAACAATTATATTTACGATTATCACTCACATATGGTGGTAGAAGAAAAAATACTGGACTACTTAAATCAGTAAAACTATATGTAATTGTTGAACTGAGATTTCATACTAGAAGATACATAGAAATATTAATTGCAAAACTCAGGTAGACTTTCATGTGGCAGTCTTGTAAATATACGCGAAATATATAAATCAACAAGTTGGAAGTATCTTGATTCTATTCTACGCTTTAAAACAACAAAAACTATGCTTTATTATGCTTTGTGCTCTTCGTCTTTCAGATGACGAAGTCATTTCGTTCCATATCTCAGAACATAGTCCATCAATACCATACCATGAGTGATAAGAATTTTTTCTACCGATTCGGCAAATAAAACAGTGTTTTTTATTAACATTATTTTGTAATGTTTAACCGTATTTCCGTTTTATGATCAAAAAAGATCTGAAAAACGCTAATTATTGTGAATTATATCATTGGAATATAATATATTGTAGATCTTGTAATGTAAATTCATGTGCATGCAAGACAGTTACGGATAATTGCGCTTTTACATGAGTGACGTCTTGAGCATGAACCATGAACTATTATCCTTTTTTTTTGTTTCGCAAGATAAACTCGAAAGACAGTTGTAATAAGAATTGTTCTTCATCGCATTCGTCGCGTTAAATAAGAATACTATTTATCCTTCTTATTTTCTACTCGTGCTTGCTCCGATTGTTGCGCCGCGGGTTGAGACGGATGATCCTCATACCTAGAAAAAAGAATAATCACACAAATTGTTGCAAAACTTAGAGAGATATGAAATAATACGTAAATGATACGTAAATTTTTTTTGTAATCGAGCAAAAGATACTCACGAGAATAACGCTTTAAGATCTCCCTTGAATAATGCCAAGAGCAGTGGAGTGCCTAAACACGCAGGAACTAAATAGAGCAAAGCAGGTTGTGCGTGGTTAAATAAGTTCATAATCATCATAGTAATCAGCAGTCCCATAAAGTACGCGAAGAACGTTGAATAGAAATAGATGTTCGTCTTCCTGCTCAGACTGTTATCGAATCGTAACAGCAAAGCTATGAAGATACCGGGCAACACGATATCGCCCAATCCCAACATGGCAAAATTACCGGCGTTCTCAAAGCCTTTCTCTAAAAGATCTTGCGGAAAGACGAGTTTGATAGGTACTTCAAAGGATTTTGCGACTGTCACCATTACATCTGTACCAAACACCCAGAAGGCGTCGTAAAACAGAAGACCACAGAGCAAGATGCATCCGGTCACAACATTGTTGAGATGCAATAACTCAACGCCATTAATAGCAAATGCTATCCCAAATAAATTGTTAGCTATCCAATGCTGCAATAAAATAAATATAAATGTGAATAAGAATAATTGAAATCTAAAATTTTAGAATATATTCTTATAAGTTCTATTTTGTCACTTACTTTTTTCATGAGATACCAAGCTCCTACAAATGAGCAGCATATAAGGCAGACAATGTCATGTAGATTAAATTTATAATTAATGATATCCTCCTCCTTATCGTCCTTTCCTCTTGTAAATAAAATGTGATACTGTGTCTTTGGAATCGCAGCTGGTACCAAAGATGAGATCAATGGGCTAAAATTTTATGACTTCAAAATTTGTTTACATTTTGGTACTACAAAATATGTTTTGATAATTAAAATCAATTTTTTTATTTGAATTTAGAAATTTGTATTTTGAACTAAAAGAAAAATTAAAATGTGTAATTATAATTATTTACAAGATTTTTACCTGGTGAGATGACACAGAGCTAGAATACCAAGGAAGAAAAAATATGCAGCCAATATCAAGTTAACATATTCCTTTGCAAATACCTGTTAACAGTAACATTTTTGAGTAACGCTTTACAACTGTAAAACTTAAAATATTTTGTTTTGTACAAATGTAAGTACCTTATATACTATATATAAACCCACTAATGTAAAACTGGAAATAAAGGGAAACATAGCAGCTTCTTTGCGAGACATTGTTTCAGGCTGTTCCCCGCTCTCTTTATACTGTTGCTGTAAGATGTAATACATAATGTTGTAAGTATGAAAGCACAATTTAAAAAAAATACAAAAACATAAAGCACACACACATGTACGAAACTATATAAACTATATTGCTGCACAATTCATACAAATTATACAAATTTTTATATACAAATTTTTTTCTACTTTCATCAATCGTTCAATTATCGCTTTATCTGAGTGGAAATCTGAATAAAACAAAAGTTGAAAATTCCAGCGCATTTTTAAAATAAAAAGCTTTTATTTATTGTACAAGAAAACTCTCATATCGCAAGTTCAACATTTGAGAAAACATTTTGTGAATTTCTGCGTTGTATCGTTGTCAGAGTAATGCAAAACAGAGACCTGAAGAAACATGTGTGCCAAACATATGTCAAAAAGCCAGAATCTAACCTGCTGCTCCTTATGGTGCTTGACGGCGCGGTAGCTGCCGAAAAAAATCGGCAGGATAGCCATGATGATAAGACTCCCATACGCGATCGCCATTCCCTCGCGAGTTAAGTGTTCTTTTGTACTCGTCACATTTTTTATGTCCGTTACATTTTCACTCGCTTGAGTTACGATCGTCTCCAGCATACTTGCCATCTTGAATAACTTGAATACGGTTGACACACACAACAAACGCGCAATGCATCCGACGCAACCGATGACGAGCACGACACGACGAGTGACACGACACCAGATGTCCCCCACTTTTTTTTAAAATGAAAGAAAAACGGCAAGGAGGACAATTCTTAACGCAAATCTGTATTTCAGCGAATTAAACATCGCGATGTGATATAATAATTTGAAGTCTCGACATTGTACATAGATATATTTCTTCATACGTAAACATATATATTTTGTGACTTTTCTGTAACACATATCAAAACATAATAGATGCGTTCAGACAACTCAAAATATTGTACAACAGTAGAGTAAATTTTGCTGAACGCGCTATGCTCACGATGCGTCCCGGGGTACGTTCCAAAATCTTATGTTGGTAAACGAAAACTATAGTACACGTGACGTAAAATATAGCATTCTAGTAACCAAGGTAGAGTTTTGGAACGTATCCCAGGAGTACGTTCCAAAATCCTACTTTAATTACTAAAATGCTATATTTTACGTCACGTATACTATAGTTTTCGGTTACCAAGGTAAGATTTTAGAACATACCTCAGAGAGAATTCCATCACTGCTGCAGAGTAAAGGTGGTTTTCCATTACGGTTGCAGTGTGATTGGCTGTTGCAAATCATGTCGTTCCCCGCGCCTCGTTTGCTCTGCTAAGTGCGAGAGTGGGAAATGAGAAAAAAGTGAGAGTGGGAGTTAGAGGGGAAACTAAATGCGAATATAACTGAGAGATTTTGTGGGAAGATAAGTGATAGGAAAACTAAATGAAGTTTCAGTGTAGATAGATCCACCACTAGTGGACCATGGAAACATGGCTGAAGGTTGTTTAGAGGCATAGACTTATATAATAGACGGAACATTCGTGTAAGAGGAGCTGAAGCTTCGTTAAAAGAGACAGAAATAGTCGCGGAGTAGTTCTCTTCTTTTCTAGCAGTGAGTTGATTGGTGGCCGCGACAGGCCGAGGGAGTGGCCGAGAGCAACGAAGATGATTGGTCCCCCACCGCTCTTATTGTAAGAGAGAGAAACAACTACTCCAGCATTATCTCTGTCTCCTTTAATGTTGTCTTCAACTTCGTCATATAAGTGTTCCGTCTATTATATAAGTCTATGATGTATACATATATATATATATATGGAGGATTCGTGCTGAGACTGCGCAACAAGCAACATCGCTATTGCTGTGCTGTTCCTTTCCTTGCCCTTCCTGTTGGCTCTAAGCAAACATTGCGGGTAAAAGTTAAGTTAGTCGTACGGTCCGGTCTGTTTTTGGTAGATTTATCTATCTAGCGGCTTGTCCGTTCGCGCAAACTGTCGTTTTCACGACAANGACTGTGAGCGTCGGTTGGCCGCGTTTGTGGCTTCTCGACGCCATATTGGCAAGGCTCTTTGTCTTGCTGTTCGCCGTGATTCTGGTTACAGTTCACTGGTAGTGTGAAGTTCTCTGAACCCGGCGGTTCCGGCTCTCTTTGTTGTCCGCGACACGTATTTTTGTGGTTTCGTAATCTGAGCAGGTTAAGTCCTTACACCCATCTACTCAGGGTAAAGTAGGGGGTTATGTCTCAGAAGACACAACTAGAGGAAGACGTGGAGATGCTCGAGAGCGGCGGCTCTCCCCCCGGCGGTCCCCCGTGTCCAGTCACTGACGGGGGCTCCTCCCGTGACGGAGATGAGGGTGAAACTGCTGGTGGCAAGTCAGTTGTTGATGAAATTGCGTGCAAGGTGGGGTTATGTTCCCCTAAAANGAAAAAAAGTGGTAAGAGAGAGTTAGAGGTGGGGGAGGGCTCTCGCCTTGAGGAGAGACTCCTCCTCCCCAAGAGGAAACCTACGGCTCTTTCGGACGTCCAAAGACAGCTGTTGTGTAACAAGTACTTCCCGGGATCGAGGGGCCCTTTCCTAGTTCACGTGGAAACGTGCAGGTCGGGTGGTTCTTCCCTGGGGGAACAGGATCTTAACTCACAAACAGGTAAAGGTCAGTCGTCGCTGAGTGTGATCAAGCTGGGTAAGAAGTTGTACCGTCTTATGTCAGANCAATTCGAGCATGCTTTTGATCTTAAACTTATAGGAAGGAACAAGTACTCGGTGTGCTTTCCTACAGGTAGCTGTGCTAACGAATTTGTGGACCGGTTCAGAAGTGTGTCGGGCTGGATCACGGAGACTGAAGTATGGACGGCCCACATCCCGTCGTTCAAGGTGGTNAAACAGTTTGTTCTTAGGGGAGCTGACGATGAGGACACGGCCGAGGATCTTATTGCCGGCTTGAAGCCTCCCCCCGGGTGGTCGGGTGAGTGGACCCCTCCGTTCGANGCTGTGCGGATTACCCGCAGGGTTGGAGGTGGTGGCAGTGAGGCCCCGGTGTACGTAAGTACTAACCAGTTCATTTTGAGGTTCCGTTCACCGAACGTTCCCAGTTCCTGCCTGTACTATGGCAAAAGACTTCAGTTGATACCGTACATTTATAAGGTTAGGAGGTGTGACTTTTGCCAACGCTTTGGCCATACCAGGTTCGCATGTAAACAGTCTTCGGATGAGAACAAGCGTGTTTGCGAAAAGTGTGGCAGGAGTGGTCATCATAAATCTTCGTGCACAGCGACTCAAGACGAGTGCATTAATTGTATCCGATCAAAGTCTAGGAGCTTTTCTCATCAGGCCTCCGCGATGGAATGCCCTGCGTTTAAAAGACAACGTGAGATTAATAAGATGATGGCCTATCGTGACCTCTCTTTCAGAGAGGCGGCGGGGCTATATGACGGAGGGGGGGCGCAGGTCACCGATGGGAGGACCTCTCATCGCGGCTCTACTGTACCTCTTCCCACCCTGGCAGAGTTTTTACCGACCAGTGTAGGCAGTGGGCTTTTCCGGTTTTCCGCTGGGGGTCCACACCTGCAAAGTACATCTTATGCAAAGGCGGCGGGGACAAGTGTGTCCCCCCCTCCCGTAGGTTCTGAAGATGGGAACAAGGAGGCCCGACAGAGCAAGACAAGTTCTGTGTTGCCTCGCCGTGAACCTTCTTGTTCAAAAAATAGACAAAAACCCCCCACTTTGGTTAACGTCAGTACAGTTGAAGAAAACATTGTAGATATCCTAAAAAGGTTTAAAGACGGTTCAAATCCTTTCGACCCAACCAAACTTAGCAAGAACGATATGCAAAACATCATAAAAGAGGTTGTATCCTCCCTCTCCGGGAGTTTNGTTAAAAGGTTGTCATAATTTGTGTGTGCTGAAATGACGCCCTTTGGATCTNTTACAGTGGTCCAGTGGAACTGTCGCTCCTTGATTCGCAACTTAGATGCTGCTAGACTTCTACTCCAAGATACTCGAGCTGAAGTGGCGGCTTTCTGTGAAACCTATATGGATGAAAAATCTATAGTGACGTTTGCAAATCACGAAGTCGTTTCTCGTGATCGCAATAGACAAGGAGGCGGTGTTGCAATTGTGGTTGCTAAACACATAAAGTTCCGTTTGTTAGACGTTCCTGATCTCTATAATGTTTGCCGTCAGAACTTAGTGGAAGTGGTAGCTCTTCAACTTCTTCTNCCTGAAGGCAAGCATCTTTATGTTTTCTCTGTATATAGCCCTCCTCGTAGTAGTAACGACTACACAGATTCGGACTTCTGGTCCCTTTTCTTCCACACCTGTTCCAGGTATCAACCTGCCGTGATCTGTGGTGACTTCAACGGTAAGAGCCCTCTGTGGGGTGGTTCCTCTACTACTGTTAATGTAGAGGGGAGAAAAATCGAGAGAGCAGTAACCNGTCTCTCCTTCTCTGTCCTGAACGACGGAAGTTACACCTGGTGTTCGTCAGATCTTTCTTGTCGTTCTTCTCTTGATTTAACCATAGTCTCCCAAGATCTTGCCGCTCAGTGCTTCTGGGAGGTATGCGAGTTCCTTTACGGTAGCGACCATTTCCCAGTAGTCTCCAAAATACGCTGTCGTTATACGGGTCGAACGGCTTGCCGTCCGTATTACTCAGTGGGTAGGGTCAANTGGGAAGTCTTTAGATCAATGTGCGTGTCTCAGGTCCGATACCTCCCGAGGTTAGATGTTACTGATAAGAAAGATGTTAGTACTGTTTACTCTAGTCTAACTAAGCTCATAGAAGATGCATTGTTACAGGCGGGGGCCGTGAAGGTGTGTAAACAAGGTTCCTCTAGGAAACCTCCATCCCCCTGGTGGGATGCTTCGTGTGCTGAGGAGCATAAAAGGAAAAAGGAAGCTTGCAAACAGTTTCTTGCTCGNCCTAATAAGGAAAACTTCGACAATTACAACAGGGTCTCAAAAGAAACTTACAGGTTCTTCAGGAAAAAGAAAAGAGTTGCCTTCCGAAAGTATTGTGAATCCCTCCATGCTAATTCGGATGTAGGATCTGTTTGGAACACTGTCAGGGCGTTTTCTGGTGCTCGTAGTAAGTCTAGGTACACAGGGAATAGAAACTGCCTCGACCAAGATGGGTTATGTCGGGCGATGGAAAAAATTGCCCCGTTAAACCCTGTTGCTGCCCCCGGAGGAGTGGACGTAGTGCAGGAGATGGGNTGTTTGGAGACAGCTGCTGGTGGGTCGTTCATGGAGAACCCAGTAACCCAAGACGAATACTCGTCTGCGGTANGGTCCTTAAAGGTGCGCTCGGCTCCTGGCCCAGATCTAATAACCAACCTCGTTATTACCCAGTTACCTCCTGAGATACATCGGTACGTTCTCGGCTTTTATAACTGGATGTATTCACAGAAGGTATATCCAGAACAATGGAAACAGTACTTTGTAGTACTGATCCCGAAGCCCGGTCGTAGTGGATCGTACAGACCCATCTCATTAGCCAACAACTTGCTAAAAGTACTTGAAAAAGTAGTGTGCAGAAGACTCGAGTGGTGGGCTGAAAACAGTAAAGCNTTCTCTCCCCATCAGTTTGGGTTCAGACGGGGTTTGTCCTGTACAGACAACCTGTCTGTGCTCGTTTCCAAAATTAAGCTTGCAAATAACACACGCAGAATTACAGGCGCGGTTTTTTTAGATGTTGAGGGCGCGTTTGACAATGTGGTCCCNGAGATCCTTTTGACAATGTTGCCGAAGTTCGGGGTAACCCCCAGGGCTGTTGCCTTTGTAGCGTCCGTAGTTAGTTTTAGGGATCTGATGGTGTATGCCTCGGGGGTTTTTATCCAGCGTAGAACCACCACTCGTGGACTTCCACAGGGCTCTGTGTTGAGCCCCTTGTTGTTCAATCTTTATATGTCTCGGGTCGAGTGNAGTCTACCACCTGGGATTGAGTTACTCATATATGCGGACGATCTGGTAGTTTATAGCACGGGACAGTCTATTACCGAGGTGGCGGGCCAACTAAATGTGGCCTTGTCTAGTGTCCACAGACACTTGTCATCTCTAGGCCTGAGTNTATCGCCTAGTAAGTCCGTNGCTACATTTTATTCCTTAAATTCTTTGAGGAATACTAAGTGGCTATTGAAAAAACATAATGTTAAAATACAAATCGGACAGTCACCTGTAAAGGTGGAGTGGAACGTAAAGTTCTTGGGTGTCTATATTGACTATAAGTTAAGTTGGAAAAAACATGTTGCTGTGACACGTGGCAAGGTCCTTCCTAGGATAAATATCCTAAAGGCAATTGCAGGCATAAAGTGGGGTGCGCATCCTGCAGTGTTAATGACGGCATATAAGGGACTAGTGAGGTCGGTCCTTGAGTGGGGCTGTCAGGTCACCTTCCCTCTCGGTGAACAGGAAATGCTGGTGCTGAGTAGGTTACAGTATGCATGTATTAGGGTAGCGTGTGGCCTCATGCGAACTACCCCGACCAATGTGTTNTTAGACTTGGTGTGTGAACAACCCCTGGTGTATAGACACAGGTACCTTCTGAGCAAGTATATTTGCAGGGCTTTGGCGAGGACCAACCACCCTGTGGGACGGTTGATCGAGGAGAATTGTGCGAACTGGACTCCAATCTGCGAGGGCGTCCAATTCGGTCTTATGGAAGTTGGCAAGGAGTTAATGCCAGTCACTAGGAACGTTGTCAGGTATACGTTGCCGGGTAGCTTGGCCCTCCCTTTTGGGGTGGGNTATAGAAGGTGTTGTGTGGATACTGAGGTAGGGTATCGAGTACGCGGATCAAAGAATCCCCAGGATGTGTTCTCAGACTATCTGTCGAAAACTGGTGCTACTAGAGTNTTTTTTACAGACGGCTCTCTGGTCCGCCTGGTGGACGGTGGGTCTCCCGCAGCTGTGGGATTTGCTGTTGTGTCTGAAAATCCGGTGCTGGTCCACCAGGAACGAGTCGGCGCTTCGTCTACCATTTTCGACGCTGAGGCGATGGGAGTGCTTTGTGCACTGGAATATGCGGAAGATCTTGGTTTCTCGTCAGTAGTGGTAGCCTCTGATTCGTTGTCTGTGTTACGTTGCCTTGAGTCACCTGACCCGAAGGGGAGTCATTCCTCTCTTGTACACAAAATAANGGCGATAGATGTGAAGTTAGAAAGAAAAGGAGTTAGAGTTAAGTTTGTCTGGGTACCCGGTCATGTAGGAATACACGGTAACGAGCTTGCTGATTATCATGCAAAACAGGCCTTGTCCCTACCTGAACCGGCTGAAAAACAGGAGGTCTCTTCCCTCTTCCCATCTATCAAGTCAGATGTTTTACGGCTGTCTAAAGAGTATCTCCTTAGTTTGTCACGCCATAAGGGCGGTCGTTATTTTAGGTATGTACCGGAACCGCTGGGCAAACCTTGGTACTCTAGGACTAAGAAAGGAAAGTTCCTCCCAAGACAGTTAATCACCCTAGTGTCTAGAATCCGTACACACCACACGGCAGTGAACAGTCACCTGTTTGAGAAAAATATAGTTGATAGTGCTATGTGCCAGTGCGGCCAACCGGAGCAGAGTGTTGATCATGTATTCTTTCACTGTCCATGCAATAAAGATAGTACGGACAGGTTGCTGATTGATTTGTACCACAACGGGTTTAGCCCTCCGTATAGTGTGGAAAAGGTTGCCTTTTCCAGTAATTTTAGCGCCATGTTTGCTTTACTAAAGTTCGTCAATACAGCCAACATAAGTGTATAACCGTCCTAGCGGAACGCTGTCTCCTTTGTAAACAAGCTTTTACCCTTCCCTCCCCTTCCCCTTCTACTCCTTTTACGTTTACTCTTCCCTTCCTGCTTGTTACCTGTCGTTACTAAATCCTTAGTCTCAGTACACAGCGCAGCAGACAGACTGGAGTCGTATCCAAACCAACCTGTGCGCGCTTAAAGCAAAGACTGGCCGGTGCCTAAACAGTTAAAGGGGCACGGAGCCATAAGTGCAAAGAAGAAGATATATATATATATATATGTACATGTGTGTACGAAACTGTGTTCTCTTTTCATTTGTGGAAAAATATGCCAAATAATTACGGTTGTGCAATTACAGTACGTGACACAAACAGCATGTGAATGCGAACGGCAAGATTGTTCAAGCGCGTTTCGTCGTGAGAAGACGAGTCATCCTTGTTCATATCCTAAAGAAAGAACTGGTGCAAGTGTTTATACGTGCTGGGAAATTAACCTTTTCTCGTGTGTCTTTTCCTACAGTGTTGTGTACATAGATATATATATATATATGTCTAATTTACATACAATATATATGTAAATTGCGTTACGTGCAAGAGATAATTTGTTGTTTCGATAGACAACGCGAATCGCTCTCTAAAGTAACGTGTGAGAGGTTAGAAGTTCGAAGAAATGGAGGTTAGTTTTTTGGTTTATATTGCTGCTGCGAGATAAAATCAATTGTTTCGCAGAAAAAACATGTAGCGAAAAATTGCCTATATGTGGAAAATTTTGTTTTCATAAATACACACATATATGATTTTTTTCTGATCCACATATGTATATGTAGTATATATACACACATGTTCTTTATATAGTATATGTGTACACATGCACACACACACATGCTCTTACAGATAGATGAATGTTCAGCTGGAGGTGATAGTGCAGCTGAAGAAGATGAGGACGAAGCTTCGTCACATGGTTCTAGGACTGACAGTAGCAGCAGCAGTGTGAGTGGCAGTAGTACAACAACGGACAGTGAGGAAGACAGTGCTGAGGAGCGTGCGACAAGCAGCAGCGAGAGTCACAGTTCCGCAGAAGAGGACGAAGAAGAAAACGAAAATGGAGAATATATGATAAATGGAGAAAATCCCAATGCTCTGGTAGGATTTTGTTTAATTAATATTTACATGTTTCGCGTGATCTATGTAGTAAAGAAAAAAATTAATAAAACTGTATGTGCGACAAACTGACTTTCTTAGAGATGGGAAACTTGCGTGGCTGGAAACGTCAAAGTAAAATTGCCACAGGATCTTTGTGAATACTTCAATATCTTCAAGGAAATGTTGGATTACCCACGTTTCTGGAACGAATGTCTCAATGACAGTCAAAGGGAAACCTTGTATAATTTTTTGCCAACTTTTCCAAAAGACTGCAATGTAAAAGCGGAAATGGAGAAGTCTTTGCAGATGTTGTTCAATAGAGAAAATGACAGGTAGTGAAAAAATATGCATATTGTTTACAAAAGTTGAAGAACAATAACTTGATTTCCGAATAAACTGACACAAATAACTAACTTGATGATTATCACAAAACATACCGACTAAACTGTAATTACAGATTTGGTGTAACGCCATTGGACACGTTCCACAATCACCTCTCCGCCGGTCATTATCGTCCCGATATAAGCAAAATGCGCAGCTTGGTTCGTAAGGCGCAAAAGAAGATATTGTTGTTTGAGGAACGAAAACGATCGTACGATCTGGCGAGTCAGTTGCTCAAGTCACGGGAGAGTTTGCTGTCGAACGCGTACAAACAAGGTTTCAGTCAACCGTCGAATCGAATAGTATCGAAATTTCACTTGCGCAAGCCGAAACCGATAATGGGTGAGTGTCCGTTTCATAAGATTCATTTAAATAACTTCCGGCTGTTTATGTTTCCCCCCGCGATTTGGCAGAGAAAATTATGTAGTAACTTCTGGGGAGACAATATTAACACGCAAATGAATGACAGTTGAAGAAAAGACTCAGCTGCGCTATATGGAGGAACTGAACGCGGTCCGGGCGGAACTCGGATCCAACGCGAGACTTTCCGCCGACACGACGTCCGAGAACGAGGAAAACTATCCGCAGTATCAAACAACAGGCGCGAAGCAGAAAAAGAAACGTCGCACCATGAGTTTGCAAGGATTGTCGTTTATTAAGGGCTTGCAACTCAGTCAGGAAGACGAAACAATTCGACCTGTGTTTTCCACGTTGCAGCGAGCGGAATACGCTCCGAGCAGATCGCTGTTAGTACGCGAACTAACGGAGGAAAGTTATCGCACCATGTTAATTGCACATAAAAAACGACGGGCGCGTCGCGACGTACGTACAATCCCTCTTACCGTTGGTTATTTATTTATTTATTTTTTTTTTTGAGGAACAAGAGAAACTGACTGAAATTAATGACGTGTTTAGGTTCATCCCGAATTGAACACCCAAGGAATCGCTCTCGCCGATCTGACGCAGAGATCGCAAATCGGTCAAAAGCACAAACTCTCGCTCGGCAATTCCATGAAGATTACACCGGCCAAGAAGAAGATCAAAGTAGAACAAAACTCGTCCACGTGTCCGCCCGCATCAAAATTAATGAATTCCGTGAAACACGAAAGTGATAACAGTGATTATTCCCACACAACGGACGACAATAAGCAATCTAACGCGGTCGAAATGGATTACAACAAAATAACACCGCCTATAAAATTAGAACCCGTCGATGCGTACGAAGCACATCAATTAGCTAAACAGAAAATGTAATATTACGTCGCGACTTTTACATTCACTTTAAGATAAACATCTTTGCTCGATCTTGCTTCGTTACATTTTTTATTTACAGGAATCCGGTAAGTATGAAGAGTTGCAAACCACCGATACTCAATACGTCCGAAATAAAGAAGGAGATTGAGGATATAGAATACGTTGAAGTCAAGACCGAGTTGAATTCAAGCGTGAATGAAGATGTTCTTGCCGAAACTGAAGAGGAAGTCGAAAGCGAATGCAAGAAAGAACTTGATTTGGATAATATCGATATGATGCAGCTGCCAATTCAACTCGACGACGGAATTGACATACTCGACGATGTCAAGTGAGTTTATTTTTGTGCACGAATCATTGATTACAAGTTTAAAAAAGTAATCGAGTTATTTTGTGTTTTTCTCACTTCAGGTGCGAAGATGAAGGTGTTATATCGATACCGGAAAAGGAAGTGACTGTACCATCCAGCGAAAGTACCATAGACATAAACAGCGGAGCGGAACTGATGCAGGAAACACACGCGTGTTTCTTCTCATTGTTGCGCGACGCTTTTACTTCCAAGGGAGAATATCGAATGGGCATGATAGAGATGAAAGAGGCAGTAATGCAGTGGCAGAGCAATCCTATTTCGCCCTTGAACGATTGGTAATTTCGCGCGTCGACTGATAAATTTTTGTTGTAATAAAAGTAAAGGAGAGAATTGTTTTATATATATATATATGTTGTTATCGTAGGTATTCTTTGGTATCTTCTTGGCCCACACTGGTACCGTTAGCTTTGGGATTTCTTGCTGGTGAATTGACATATTCTCAAGATTTGGATCAACGCCAGGAACGAGATCAAGAACTCGTGCCCTATTTGGAAAACAAAGGTCGTGGCGTGTACGCGTGGATCGGGGCGGGACGAGATTCGGACGCTCGATTACAGGATCTGTGTACAAAATTTCTTTTGTATAAGTACGCTAATAGTTTTTTTTTCTCTTTACCTTCTTTTATATAAAATAAGAGAAAAAAAATCTATATAATTTATTTATAATTTTATTTTTGTTAGAGATATCTTGGCTCCGCCAAATTCTTCGACCACCAACGCTGTAACGCCTGTTAAGTCACAGCAGACGCAGCTCAGCTCTTTGAATAACACGAACAATAGCACGATCGCGAGCGGCAGTTCGCAATGTGGCGGTAGTCCCGTATCGGAAACCACTACCATAGACGTTGGTGTTACCGGAACCGAATGGGAACCGCCTCGTGCGCTGTTTCCTACGGAGTGGAAGGTCCGTCAGTCCACAACGGAAGAGCGCGAAGAATTTCGAAGACAGGAACGAATGCGTTACGCTGCGCCTCACAAAGCGTTTACGTATCGCATGCACGGTTACGCATCTGTGGTCGGTCCCGTTAAAGGAATTTATCAGCACAATGTCGGTATGTTGAAAATTAATTCTAATATAAAAACAAGTCAAAAGACTTTTTTTAATATAAAAAGAAAAAAAAGATTCTTCTAAAAGATTGTATGAAAAAAGTTAAAATTGTATTAAACTGTCGTTATGTTAAGCTTCAGGACAGTCTAAGGCGCGAGGTCACAATTTACTGGTCGCGGATCGTCCAAATTTCGTGACGATCTTAGCATTGGTCAGAGACGCTACCGCCCGACTTCCGAACGGTGAGGGAACTCGGGCTGACATTTGTCAATTACTGAAGGATTCGCAATATATCAAAGAGCAAGGGAATAACGACGACAATCTACATTCCGTGGTCTCGGGAGCGCTTGATAGGTTACATTACGAGGCAGATCCTTGCGTTAGATATTATCCTCGTCGGAAGGAATGGCTTTATCTCCATCGAGCGCGGTCTGAATCTGAATTTGGTTTGTTTTTTTTTTTGTTTTTATGTCTTTTATATTCATCGTATATTTACATCTTAATGCGAGAAAATACATTTGTTGTCTGTAGAAATGTTTCATCAACAATTGCAAGGTATTGCGAAGAACAAGAAGAGCGTTGGTGGTACGTCTCGGAATAAGGCGTTACAGCCTGTTCCTAAATTAGCTAATGTAAACAAAGAACAATCGCCGAATAATAAAGAGGTAACTCACAAAAAAGAAAGACGAACAATGGCTATACCTGCTCAACCCGTAATGCCCAAGTAAATATGCAAATAATTTATTACGTAAAAAAAAAAGATATTTAATATAAAAACAATATTTCTTATTAAACAAATGTAATAATAATTTTGCAGAAAAGAACAGCGCAAGATCGAGGAAAAAGTTATAAACGAACATTCGATTTCTACTGAACATTCCGTTAACACTAATATGGACATAGCTGTCAGCACAATAACAACGCCAACAATTTCCGTCGTCGAAACTTCTGTTCCTGTTGCGTCACTCGTGACCTCGTCGCCTACGATCGCGAGTTCAGCGAGTACGGAACGGGACAATGTCACGGTGGAGACGAAGTCCCAACTCACGCCGATAACAACAATGAAAAAGGCGTCCGTTATCGGAGGAAAACCGGTCGCCGTGGTGAAAGCGAACGCCACTCAGAGTCTTCTCCAATCAAATCAACATAATTTCTCACATCATCAAATTCAAGTGTCCACATCCGCTGGCTTGCAAACGATTCGTTTGTCCGGACATTCGGTATTGCAGTCAGCGCAGCAATCTGTTCCGGTTAATAGTGGTTCTAACGTGACAAACGGAACAAGCACGAATCTAACGACAATATTGCCGTCTACAAAAGTGCAAAATCAGCACCAACAACCGACCATAATAACGAATCAAGCGGGAAAGAGTATCTTACAAACTACCAACTTAAAGCAACAGCAATCGCAGCAACAACAACAGCAACAGCAACACGTATTGCCAGGCAAAACTCTTTTGGCAGCGTCTCAGATTAAATTAGTTAGTCCGAGTCAAATTAAATCGTTGCTCTCGGGTCACGGTCTTCAGGGCCAGACCATATTTATCAAACAATCTTCACCATCCAACAATCAAACACAGCAGCAACAGCAGCAGCAACAACAACAACAGCAACAACAACAACAACAATTAAAGGTATTTCTTAAAAATAAATAATGATATATCGTATTTTATATTCGCTTTTATTCTACTTTTTCAATATTCAATAGCAGCAACTTCAGCAACAACAGCAACTTCAGCAACAGCGGGTCGTAGCTACTCAACAGCAATCTGTGCAACAAACTCCGGGAATGCAGCGCATAATCGCGCAAATCGGAGGCAAGCCAATTGCCGTGCAAATACAACAATCGCCCCAGCAGCAGCAGCAACAACAACAGCAACAAAAAATATTAGCGAAAGTCTTGACGAATAGCGGCGGGGGACAAATTATATCTGTCGAAAGTTTGCTCGCTCAAAAAGGATTAAAGTTAGCTACTGCCGCTAGTCACAGCAATCAGATTAATCGACAAGCCAAACAAGTTATACAGGCTCAGTATCAGGTAAGAATAAAAAAAAAAAGATAAATAAAAATCAACTTTTGTTGTTTCCTGTACATTAGAATAAAAACAAACTACTATGATATTTTATTTACACTTGTGTCTGTGCAGGTTGTACCACAAGCGCAAACGTCGTCTGGTCAGTCGAAGATAATAGCAGTTAGCACACAGCACCAGCAATCCCAACCGCAACAAACTCAGACCGTTCGAATGGTTACTGCACAGCTCGCGGGAAAACCTATCGTATTGGCGAGTGGAAATAAAAACGTTGGTGTCGCGGTGAGCACTAGCAGTGGTAACGTTGTGTTAGGCAAGCAGCCGACCTCTCAGCAGACGCCGCAACAGCAACAGCAGCAGCAGCAAACGCAACAACCGATCATTCTGCCGAGTCAGTTGCTTAATATCAAAGCGTTGCACGGACTCAAAGTGATCCCCACGCCATCCGGCTTGAAAACAGCGGGCGGTGCTGTGTACGCTCGAGTCATCGCACCTACGACGATAGCTTCCGCACAGTCTACGTCGAATCAGCAGCAGACTCTGCAAATGCAATCACCAAGAAGTACTTCGTACGGTACACCTTGACAAGATTAACGTTCTTATACGTGTATTCGTGTTTAATTTCCATTTATATAGTGTCGCTTTTATCTGTTTACACGTTTGTTTTTAAATTGAAGTATTAAAATAAAATGTTAAGATTTTTTTTTTCGATAAAAGTCGTATGAATATGTATATTACTATGCTATGTAATATTTATATACATGTATACATATATATAACACATATAGGTTCAAACAAAATTAAAGAAAGAAAAAAATCATAAAAACACACGGTAAACACGTAATATTTTATAGCATTAAACTTAAAAATTTTTTAGTCTAATTTTTGTTTATAATCTAGTATTCTAGATTATAACGTTTTTGAAGAATAGTTATAGAATAAAATGTGAACAAAATAGTTAAATATGAGCGATTTTCACATTGTATAAAGAACTTTTGCATATAATTTTAATATATTTGTAATTATTAACCCTTAATTATAAAATTAACACTACAATATATATAGATCCTAAAAAAAACAAAAAACATCGGTTTTCTTTTAAAACTGGAATTTATAAAAGAAAAATTTCTTTCGCGCGAGAAAATATAAAACTTTGTTATATGAAATATAGAAAAATCAAAATGTCACGTGACTTCAATGTTATATTTGTCGTACTTTTCGAAGTCTGTTATAATTATGGGTTATATTATCTGTAGAAATATAATTTTCTATCGCACGTATAACACACAACACACACACACACACACAACTGTGAGAAGTATGAATAAGTAAACGAAGTATAAATTTTATTCATCAAAGTATATGGTTTTTATTATAATATTTCATAACTTATAAGACTTTTTCCACGTTGCAAAATGTTGTGTTTCCATTCTCCATTTACATTTATTATTAGAGAATATTAGTTTAACACTATCTTTATGTAAGACAAAACAACCACTACCTATATAAAACATAACAACGTTGTTTATACAAAATGTTTCTAGTCACAAATTTTGTAGTAAATTTAAAACTGATTTGTCTTTTGTAAAAATGTTTTAACCAAAAAGATCCAGTAGGGGGGAAAAAAAAAATTTGTGCAGCTTTTTGTTTTTTATATTATATTCGTAGAATTAACTTTGAAGTAAAACGATATATACTCGATGTGTACATACTGTGAGCAGAATTTGCGATGCATTTTTCCCATGTATTTATTTAGGAAATTTTATCACAGAAAGTTATATAAAATTCGCTATTTCCAAAGTGAAAATTAATAAAAACAAATGTAATATTTACTAGTTGATTAAAAAAACGCTAGCTGCTAAGTTTATTCACATAATACGACAATCTTGCGGGGAATTTTCTCCAAGTGATGGAAGAATGGGATTTCCTTCAGAGTCGAACTGAAAGAAAGAATTCTGTTCGCCAACAAGATCTTCTGGTGCTTGGCCGTAACTTTGCATTTCCGTCATCAGTTTCAGTATATATTCAAACCGTTGTTTCTTTACACTATCCGTATCGGTTTCTGTTTCTTTCTCCAGCTCAGCACATACCTTGTACAAAATTTAAATAAGTATAGTAACACAAAGTTATAATTATTATTATAGTTATTATTTAAATTATAAAATATATTATTGATTATACTTTTTGTATCAACTCCGATTGTTTCGTATATCTTCCCAAATCGGGAGAACTCAAAGTTGCTTTGTGTTCTTCAAGCCATTTCGGATATTTATCTGCCAATTCTTTTAATGACGGATACAGTATCTCTTTTGATAAAAGTTGTTCCATCATTCCTTGCATAAACGGTAATAAGTCAGTTCCGCCATCAAGAGATGCTTGTCCAAGCATAGCTGCTAAGTCTGAATCATTCTAAAATAGATTTTATCCTCAAAATGTTGCTCTAAATTTTAATTACTCTTGATAGCACCAAAGTTAAACAGAATCTTACATATCAGACTGTTATTATCTCTTAATATTATATTGACTAAAATTATTATTATTGTTGGATTATATTGGAATACCTTTAAATTTTCAGAATTTGCAGTCAGGTCCTTTAAAACTTGTGAAATGGTCGATTGAAAGTCTGTGTTACTTGTTGTGCCTGTTTCGTCTGTTGCATCGCTGATTGACAATTGTCTGATCTTATTCAAAGCAGCTTCTAGTTCACTATCGCCTAACAATTTATAAAATCTTGCAGTAATACATGTAAATTCCTCTCAGACTTTTTATTAGCTCACCATTTTGTAACAAGGTCTCAAAATCTTTTTCAAATTGACTAGCTGTTTGTTTAAGGAAATCTTCCGTCCAGTTATCTTCAGGCGTTTCCGTTGTTTCATGTTTATCTGTTTCGTGTTTATCCGATTGCTTTTGTAAGTCCGAAGTGCTTTCGGTGTTCTTAGATTCGGCATTCAATGACACTTTGTCAAAATCTTGTAAAGCGCCTAAAACAATTTAGAGACGTATTACGACATTTCCGAATTTCACGATTTCCAATCGATTTCTATAATAAACGCGATGTAAAAATGTGTAAAAAAATGTCACATCTTATCGATAAGAGTGTAAAAAATGTCACATCTTATCTTAAGAATTATCTCGGTAATTATATTATATAACCATGAAATGTTTTACTTACTGTCCAACAAAGCGTTCAATTCTTTATCGTCTTCTTCGTTTTTCACTTTATGGGTGTTGTCAGTCATACTTGCCCAAGTGTATTTGTCAAACTTAATATCTTGGAACAAAATACGACTTAATCAATTATCACTTTGCACACGCACAAGTGATAACTAACGTTGCGTTAGTTTTTTTTTTTTTTTTTTTTAACAAGAGTGTAACTGTTTAAACCTCACTCAGTGACAATTTTAGGTCAAGAGAAACTCTGTATTTCTATTAGCGTATAATGTGATTCACTTCATTTAAGAAATTATAAAATCTATTAGGTTTGACATTCAAAAAAAACGCTAAGTCATCATTGATATACTGTACGCATGTTTTTGTTTATCGAATAGAAAACTCGACTTTAGTGGCAATTAAATCCTAAACAACGTTGAATAGAAAATCTCGTTGACTACGATCTAAAAATATTGAAATACATTATTTATACATGCGCGTGTATATATAAATTAGACTAACGGCTGTAGGAAAGGCTGCGTCAACGCACACACGATACCGAACAGAACCGATCGCGATTATTGCATGTCATTGGCGTATATTTTTATATTTATAATAAATTTAGAAGGAGAGGCCAATCGCTTTTTAATTATGTACTGCGGATTCTTTAAAGACTTAAAACTTAAGGTCGTTCTACATCAAGTCGCAAGGAGCAAACGCAAGTCGCAAAAACCTTGTGTGGTATTGAATAATTGGACAATCAGCCAATCAACCACCAGTGATTGGTCACTTCCGCGAGATCTGCTACTTGTGTTTGCGCTCGCGACTAATGTAGAACGTCCTTAAGCGATAAGATGTAAACAAATCAACCAATCAGACCAGTATTTTCCCGAATGTAAGCTTGACGTTTGACAAATATGTGGACACGGCGGCGCTCGAGACCGAGTAGAAATGTTAAATGCCTGTTTAAAGTCGCTTTGAGCTGTTTCTCTTTAGTCAAAGACGTTTCAAACATGGTTTCAAACAGCTGTTTTTACCCGGCAGTTGTCTGTAAACAAAAGAAATGAAAAATGATGTAACTTTATGTGTGTGCGCATCGAGTACACAATGAAAAACAAAATAACATCTCATTCACCAAGTATGCGGTGTTTATAGTTTATATATATACAATTATTATTATTTATTTATATACGTGCAAACTATATACGTAAATATATCTTTGTATAAAACATATTTTGACAAATCTTTAACACATTTTTTTCAGCTCTATCGCCGCCGCTTTCTTGTTGGATAATCGTGATTTTGTCACTTTGTTTTGTTAACAGTTATGACGGAGATTTTGTTTTTGACGATACCGAGGCGATTGTCAATAATGACGATGTACGTGCCACACCGCTGTGGCAAATATTTAGAAATGACTTTTGGGGCACCAAATTGTCCCATAAGCGAAGCCATAAGTCATACAGACCTTTTACCATTCTGAGTTTTAGGTAAAATAGGAATAAGATACTATTACACAGTTATATTGAGCGTAACCTTATTGTGTGTAGGTTTAGAAAATCTTTATTTTTTGTCCTAAAAGATATTTAATATGTAACTCATTTCCTCCTCTCATTTTGATTCTTTCAGATTAAATTTCTGGTTAAGGCAAGACTTGATTTCACAAGACTATCACTTGATAAATATAATATTACACAGTGTGGTCTGTTTGTTAACTTTTTTTGTATATAACATACTGATGGGATCGGACAAATGGAATATCTCGTTTTACGCTGCAGCTTTATTTGCAGTTCATCCAATTCATACAGAAGCTGTAATTTGAATGTACATATATATTTTATACTTTGTTTGTATGTATGTGCTGCAATGTTGTGGTTTGTGTTTCTGTACATTAGGTATCTGGAATTGTAGGACGTGCTGAATTATTGTGCACATTATTCACATGGTTGTCAATTTTGTTATATAACTATGCGACATGTACAAAACATTCGTGGTACATATCCATGTCCGGTTTTGCTATTTGCGTAATTACAGCAATGCTATGTAAGGAAACTGGAATCACTGCCGTTGTGAGTATAAAAGAGTTTACAGTCATAAATAATTTTTCATATTGGATTTAAAGAGCCATTTGTTTTTATTATTTTCAGGCTATTTGTGCAATTTACGACATAGTTATAGTGAACAAAATATATCCAGTTGATATCATTAATTTTATTCTACTCAAAGATTCGAATAAACATTCGAACAATTTTTTTAAACACAAAAACTTGCTCTTGCGACTTAGTGTTCTTTTCTTGATCGCGATAATACTCTTATTACTGAGATTTACTATTATGGGATTTTCCGTCCCCAAATTCCAACCGGTGGATAATCCAGCATCTTTTGTGGATAATATGTTTTTTCGTATACTCAATTATAGTTACATCTATTGTTTGAATACGTGGTTGCTCATATGTCCTGTTTGGCTCTGTTTCGATTGGTCAATGGGTTGCGTACCTTTAATTACTGATTATGACTATAGAATTTTTGTAATCATTATTTTCTGGTTAACGATCGGAACGTTAATCGCGCACACATTTACTTCTCGAAAGGACGATACTTCAAGGTAATTTCGCGAAATGTGTGAAACTTCTCAAACATATCTAAATATATATGCACATATTATTATATATCATTAATTGTTACAGATACACAATTATGGGACTTGCGCTGTTAATTTTTCCATTTCTACCAGCGAGCAATATCTTCTTCAATGTTGGATTTGTTCTGGCAGAGCGAACGTTATATCTGCCTTCGGCGGGATATTGTCTGTTAGTTGCTATCGGCTTGCAAAAACTCTCCGCTCGATTTTCTTTACCCAAGGCATCGTTATTGGCATACACGACTCTTATTGTACTTTTCTTCGCACGTTCCTGGATGAGGAGCAGCGAGTGGAGAAATGAAAAACTACTTTTCCAATCGGCATTGAACGTATGTCCCTTGAATGCAAAAGTACATTATAATATCGCGAAAACTGCTGCGGACGCGGGAAACATTAGCCTCGCTAAAATGGAATATCAAGAAGCCTTAAGGTGTATATAAAATATATTTTTTTTTTTTTTCAATATTCACATTGTCATTATTATCATTTATTACATTTTGTACAGTTTTTATATCTTTCATATGTCGTAGACTAAATCCAAATTATGCTCAAGCAATGAACAATCTCGGCAACTTACTGAAAAGTGACGGGCAGCTTTTGAAAGCCGCAAGTTTGTTTAAAAAAGCTGTTAGTTTGCAGTGAGTTCAGTCACTTTTTATATGTCATGCACTAAAGTATATAAATAAAATACGAACAAAAAGTGTGTATTTAAGTATAATGTCTTTTTTATCTATTAATTAAAACTTCTTAAATAACTTTATTAGGGAAGATTTTGCAGCAGCGTGGATGAATTTAGGAATAGTTCAGTCGGCACTAAAGCAAGACAAAGAATCAGAAGCAAGCTATTTTAAAGCTCTGCAATACCGATCAAATTATCCAGATTGTTACTACAATTTGGGCGTTTATGTGAGTAAAACATGTTTACCTCGCATAGAATTTACATGATATACAAATCCGTAAATGCTGAAATATAATTTTAACAGTATCTAGACCGAAAGCAACACAACGAAGCGTTGAAAGCTTGGATGAGTGCAACTAAACAAAAACCTACTCACAAACAAGCGTGGACGAACACGATATTACTGTTAGATGATTTAGGTTGGTGACAAACAAGTATTAAAGTATAGTTTATTTACTGAGAAAGATGCTGAGATATGCACATGTTGTAAACTAAACGCGCTTTTAGGTAGATCAGAAGAGGCGCTGAACGTGGCGAGCGAAGCTGTAAAATTTATTCCGGATCATGCTTCCGTCTATTTCAACGTAGCTAATATCTTGGGAAAAAAGGGAAAGTACGAGCAAGCCGAAGCGCAGTATAAGTTGGCGATATCGAAAAATCCTACCGATCCTATAATTTACGCAAATTTAGGTATTTCACGAATTCATTTTACAAGCAATTCAAGATTATGTATATACAAAATTATCGAGAGAAGACGAAATACTTCTCATTTCAGGTGTTTTGTATCATCGTTGGAATAAACTAAGCGCGGCGGAACAAATGTACAAGACCGCGCTGCAATTGAAGCCGGACTTGAACAGCGCAAGAGACAATTTACGGAGACTGTACACAAAAAAAACTCGACAAAAGTAGTCAATAAAATGGATTTTTCACACAAATGTTTAACGTGGAGTATTGTATGGTTTTATTTTATATAAATTTTTTAATATATTAAAGTAATTTATTAAATATAACAACTATAAAAGGTGGTTATTAACATTTTTTGTTAATATACATTAGTTTCGGAATACGAGGATATTTGTACGCCTTGAAATTTCCAATTTTTTTGCCGTCAATGTAATTGTAAGATACAAAACACTTGTCGCACCAGTAGCTCAGATCGTGCGGAATTCTGTCGTGTTCCGTAATAATCCAATGCACATTAAGTATTCCGCACATGATGCAATTTTTTCCAATAAAAGGTTTTATTCTCTCCACCCTTGGATAAGCGGAATATGTTAATTCGTCCTTTTCAGTCACCAATCTTGACAAAAAAAAAAAAAAAACCACAAGATGTGAGCAAACACAATTTTTTTCCAATCCATACGTACGTATGTGCAAATTCACATACCTGGCATCGCTCAATACGATCACATGCTCGCAATTGCCCTGATGCTGATAGACCCATGGAAAACCGAATCTAGCAACAAGAGTGTTTATACGCGTGTCCATGGTAGCGACTTTAAACGGGCCTATATTGCGATTTTTGTGTTTTGACCATTCTATTATAACGCTGCTGTAATCGACATTGTTCGGGTCACTAGAGTCATTGTAAAACGTATCTTCGATGTAAAAGAATCCCGATTTGTAAACGTTCTGTAATAATTAAAAAAAAAACAAAATCACGTATGAAATTGTTTCTACAGCAAATAGCGAAAACAACATAAAATAGCACATATAGAGTTATCTATTTAAGATAAGAAGAACAGATTTACTTTAGCCAATGATCCTTCCTCTTGATCTGGGTTTTCGCTGACCTCAGTCGAAATCGTCAGATCAGACAGACATGATATCTTTTGACGTAAATCATAAAGGGTTTGACAACCTAGAATTGATATGGTGCATTTAAGTTTAAGAGTCGGGAAAACAGTAACTTTCATCTTGTGCCTCAGAGACACAGCCTGGTGATTGAACGGTTCGTATACTCTAACGTAAACTAAAAATTCTTCGTATGGTTTCACAGAATCATTACTGGATGATTCTACTTTGTCATATTTCTAAAAAAACCAAAAGAGAGGATCCTGTGTTACAGTGCTGGCAAAGAACAAAGGTTCAAGGGCATAGAGAAAAGTGATTTTTGATTACGCTAACGTTTCGATAAGACACAGATATTATATAACTTTCATATTATCACCTCGTCATCAATCAATATTTTTTTGAAAAAAAAAATATATATATATTTACTAACAATTGGAATTCCATGTAAATTTCCTGATTTTGTCGCTGAGTCAATTAAAGATTTTAATATCTTAATTGTTTCTAGCGGAACTTTATCCAAGATATTCTCAGGCATCTTGAGATATTCATGTTTATCTTTTTCTTCTGTAATGGTGGTTTCTATTGATATTGTTAAATTGTCGATGCTACAAAAATAATTTTAAATTTTAATACACACATGTGTACAACATGTGAACATACACGCACATATATATGTATAAATTTTTTTTATTGTTACCTGCAGTAACTTGCTATCAAACTTTTCCTCGCCTCTGTCAGATTTGCATTCATAAGTTCGGAAAGTCTTTCTTCGTCCGACTGGTCTTCTCGATGTACAATTGGTTTTACTATTTCACTGTATTCCTTGAAGTATTCGGTCATATTGAGCTTTTTCGATGCGTGACGATTGTAAAACGAATACACTTCGTCCATTGTTGTTACTTAATTGTAAATCATTTAACTTTTGAAACAAATAAACAAAATTATATTTATCAGGAGAAAAAATAGTAATGATACGTTTGATAGGTTTTCATCAGCTGTGCTATGAAAACGTGTGCTGTCAATCTTAATCTAACCTAACCTAACCTAGAAACGTTATTCGCGATTCAAGAAATCGAATCTTTTTGTATATCGGTTCGTGAGATATGTAAATCGAATTTCAACTCTGTACAAATTGACGCATCAATAAGAAAACAACATATGTTCGCGGCCGCATTTTGACTCTGCCGAAAACAGTTAAACTACCAGTTTGTGATCATGAATTTATTGTTGACGCGCGGTAGTTAGGTTATGTTTCATATTATTGAAGTTAAAAATTTGTTATTCTGTGTATTTATCAAAAAATTTGAGAAAAACTGACGTATGGACGGATATTTGGAGACTATTAAAAAGTCGAGTTGTCAAAATAAGTATAATACGGTTGAAAATGGGAAAGATCAACAATCACACGGATTCAAGTTCGGAAGATGAAATTCCTACAAGTGTTTTGAGAGAAATAATCGATCAGGACTTTTTAAATGACAATCTTTATAGTACGGAAAAAAATAAAATCGTTCCCCAAAGTGGTGAGTAAGCAACACAAAGTTTTTTTTTTTTTCATTAATTTTTCAATCTCACAAAATGCATGACAAGTGTACGAAATAATTCTTTGTTCAATATATACATATATATAATCATACAGATGTAATTAATTTGATGAAGATTAATTATATATCTATTATTAATTGAAAATTTAGAGTCAAGCAAATTAAAAAAGCGATCTTTGAGATTAAGCTCCAACCAGGAAAATCAGTTTACAAATTTTGGTGTTACAAGTGAATTTCAAGCTTTTGTTGCTCAAAAACTAGATGAGATGTTGGAACGGTAAGTATATTGAAGTGTGAATATTATTTTAATTTTTAAAATACATTCTGCAACTGTCTGTTCTTCTGTGAATACTGATGCCACTGTCTTATGTAGAACCATCAAGTTAAAAAATAAAAAATTTACCAAATTACGTGACGTAGAACAGAAGGTGAAGAGAAAACAGTCTGGAATAAAGCTTTTAAGTACATCAAAAACTCTTCTAACTGCTAAAGAGGTCACTGAAATACCTGTGGAACAGATACCAAGACCCAAAAAACACAAGAAACACTACGAAATTTCAGAAAACGAAGACGACTTAGCCAAAATCCGTGAAGCTGCTGTTGACGCGGAATTCATATTCAGCGGATCGGAAACAAAAGCTTGGAGCGACAAACGATCAGATTTGGTATTTAAATATAAGATATTAAAAGATGGCACTTTAGAACAGATTGTCTAGTCTTGGATTTTTAAATCTGCGATAAAAACTTCTTGTACATACAAAATGCAATGTACATATGTGCGCGAATATCTTATAAATAAAATTGTGTCACTGAAAGAGAAAATAAAATTCGAATTTTTCGAACACTCTCTCGCGAGTTCAGTTACTGAACTTCGTCTCCTGAAACAATTTTCTCTGTCTTCACTTCTTCCACAACTTGTTTTCTCGCAAAAAAAAAAACAAACTGACTTTGTAAATGGTTTTAGTTCTTTTTATTGCAATATATTATAGACATAATTGTATTTACGTTCGATAAATACATCAAGTAAAAGGTTTTATTTGACAAATTTTTCTTTTTTTTTTTTTTTTTTTTTTTTTCCATTTCAGACTGTTAAAGCGCGTTATGATGTGTGTGTTTGTGTTAACGTACATTATACGATCATATATAATACGTATTGCGGAGTGTTTGTTTTCACTTTGACCGCCAACCATAACACGAATTACTTTGTAATAGATAATCTTATCGCACGCGCTTTTTCTCACCTAAATATATTTAATATTGTACAAAATGAAGATAAGTTGGGCGAGGGAGAGGATAAATAACTATAATATACGCTCGGGATCGCGCGCGCGCAATTTTAAATCCCGCGCGTATCCCGCACACGCGTTGTTTTTTTTTCTTTTTTTTTTGTTCCACAATTTCATAATTCGAAATTATTTCACAGTTTCGCTCCAATCTATACAGGATAATGTACTCGTTCTACTACCGTGTACGACGATTACCGTACAATATTTTCATAGGGCATTTCCACAGGTTCAATTAGAATTCAAAAAAATTCGCAACGCGAAAATGTCGAACACGCACGTTCGAAATTACAAACAACGATCGGGATCGACCGTATCGTGTAAGTTTTGTTTTGTTTTTTTTTATTATTATTATTATTATTTCTCTCTTTCAATCCGAAAACTCTGACGCGCACTTCGACACTTTCACGTTACGATTTTCCGCTTTATAACCGAGCCACGAAGAATGTGCTAGTAAAGTATTGCACGATGCTGTTGTTTATTTGAATAGATCGTCTCTCCTGCGTAACCACTAATGTAATCGTTTCAAGATATTTCCAATGGATGAAAAAATTATAAGATGGAAGAGAGAAAAAATTAATTTGATTAATTTTACAAAAAATTCATACATCATTCTTCACTTTGTTGAAATTTTATCTATCCTCCGCGGTGTGATGATAAATTTTCTCGACTATTTCGTCGCTTTACTATGTGCAAATATTAGGATTTTTTTTTTTTTTTTGTTCACTCTCGTGAGATGGAACGGAAACACAAAATCGATGCAAACTATTCGCGGTGGATGATTGCTATTTTCTCTGTACACACGCCTAAATGACATACGGGTGTGGTACATCGTGCTCCTCGAACTCGTCGCACCGTCTCTCGTCTGAAACGCCAATATTGTTCGATAAGAAAAATCTTTTGGAAAGTATGTTTTTTTTATCGACTAATGGCAGAAAAACATTCAACGATCCGATCTTCCGTCTCTGATGTGATCCAGTAATATTTAAAAGATTGCGAAAAACACATTTTTCTCTGTTGGAACTTACAACCGACAAATTTCAATTGGGATCGGTCAATTCGACCAATCGACCGATCGATTTCGCTGAATCAATCGGAACTGTAGTCTCGAACTGTGTGACTCATTTGTTACTAAACTTGATTACTCGCAATCATTTACGTACGCGTTTGAGAGAAGATGCGAAATTTTCAAGGTGACACTCTTGTACACAAAAATAGGTTTGCATGAAGTTTGTCTTTTTTTCTTTTTTGTGTTTTTAGAAAGCTATCAAAACAACGCGCAAATGTTGCGACAAATGTAAGTAGCACGTAATTTTTGTTCTAAACGTTTTTTTAAATAGTGTATATAAGAACGAAGTTTCGCTTGCTCAAATTTTTTACGCACTTCGTTCGCAGACTGCAACTCTTTCAAGCAACGTACGCCCGGAAAATATATAGCGAAGGACATACTTTTCATTTTGCGGAACTTATATGCGAAAAACGATAAAACACGCAAGTCTTGTCTTAAAAATCCTGTGAAAAATACCAACTTCCTCTCTTGCGTTCGCTTTTTCTTTTTTTTTTTTTTTGTTATGTAATATTACATCGTATTTCTTATTCATAGACAATATTAGATAAGTTTGCAATTATTTTTTTGTTTGTGTACGTGTCTGTGTGTGCGAGTGTGTCCTCGCGCGTGTGTTGGGCGTGTGTGTGATGTGTTATAATACGTTATAGAGTCGATTTTTATTATTAATTAATATATAAATAATGGAAGACATGGCAGCACCTAAAAGTGCTGGTCGAAAGATTTTTTTTTTTTTTTTACCTAACACGTTTATAGATTTTTTTTTCCTTTTTTTTTGTTACTTCAAGTTAACGGTTTATTATTATCTTCTTGCGCGCGTTCAGATTACGCATGTTTCTTCTTCATTCACGTGATACACTAGGTGTCTCACTTAAATACTCTTTCTCTCTCTCTCTCTCTCTCTCTCTCTCTCTCTCTCTCTCTCTTACTCTCGTTATCATGTGGACATTCTTCGACAGAATGTGTTTATTTATATATCAAGCATATCAAAATATAAAATTTCAAAAAAAGGACAATATCAATCTCTCTCTCTCTCTCTCTCCCTCTCTCTCTCTCTCGTTTTCTCTCTCACTCACGCACATACTTCGCGCCTATGTATATAAAGAGTTAGAAAATTAATAAAAATAATTCTCTCTGTATATTGTTAAATTAACGTACAAATAAATTGCGTTTTTAGTATCTATATGAAATCTTGTTAGTTTTTTAATCGTTTCTTATTTCTTAGACGGTTCGCAACGCGACATACGACCGAGTTCTCTCGAAGAATGTCCCGTTTTTTTTTTCTTTTTTATTATTATAACGTCCAATATACTATATCGCGAGCTGCATCAGAGGCGACTTTGCCGTTTAACCAGAACCGCCGCAACGTGTTGCGCAGCAATCTCGGATTTGTCTCACAGACGTTTAAATCTCATTTCTTTAACGATCTTGCAACCAATGTTGTAAAATTTGTGCCGCTAAGCGCGAGCCAAATTTTACGACGCTCTGCGACGCGTTGCCACGAGAGAAATACGTACAACACGTACATACGTATTAGTAACGTTAACGTAACACAATATTTTCTAGTTAAAGTCAAACGAATCACACCGATTACTTAAGCTCTCAACAAACGTACTTTCTCCAATTCCATTTTCGGATTTCTCTCAAAATTCGCGCGTTAACGTCGCGAATTTCAATCGCTCTAAAACAATTTCTTTCTCGTGACGACGTATTATAACTATTAGACCGATACTTCGTTTCTTTTTTTTTTTTTTTTTTTTTTTATAGTCCTTTTTCCTTCTCGGCGCTGTATTAACTACGTTCTCCTATTATTAGTAAAAGAATTTACGTAATTTTTTCATCGCGACGTTTTTCACACCGTTTAACATTTTTTTTTTTTTTCACGAGTGTGCGAGAAAATATTTTATAGAATATATAATCATTAAAATATATAATATATATATAATGATATATATATTAATCAATATGTATTATATAATACAAAATAAATATTATATAATTGTTATTTCAATAAATAACCGATAAAACCTAGAAAATATCGCAATCAAATTTCATGTAAATACATAAATAGGCTTTTTTCCATCTCAAGTATAAACCTGATTGAAATTAGAAACTACGTGCGATTTTCGTTAATTTTTCACAACAAAAAGCAAAACAAACGTTTCAAAAGATTCGCAGAGAAGCATCGAGCCGTCGTTGCAACTACACTCGTAAGCATATGACAATGGCTCCGTCACGTTCAAGGCAATGCGTAAAAATTACAGATTAATTCACAATTTCAGCATGTGTGCGCGCGTGTGTGTATGTGTGTGTGTGTGTATGTTACGCGTGCGAACATGCGCGAAAAGATAAAAAAAAAGCTCGGTTCCGAAGTGAGAACTCTTCTAAAACGAATATATTTATCGAGAATTGATTGCACAACAGTATATTTACATTTTTCCACGAGAAAAAAACTCAAAGTAATTATATCATTTGAAGAATATACTTTTTTTTTTAACAATGTTCCATACGACAATTGCGAATTACTCTGTACTCCGAATCAGGTGTTTTTTTTTGTTTTTGTTTTTGTTTATTCGATTCTCAAGTTTTCCTAGAACTAATTCTTAAGCTCACTTGGACCAACATCTTTGATTAAGAAATTGCGTTTAGGCTCGGTTTGACCGACATATAAATATCCTGAGCGCTGTGTGTTCTCTTATAATTTGTATTTGCATCTAAACAAAAAAAAAAAAAAAAAAAAAAAAAAAACAAAGATATCATTAGCGCAATCATCATCATCGTCAGCTACAATGAGAGCGCACGGTATTTTAGGTATGATTTTTGTGTCACGTGCCAAACATTAGCGGTGATGTTGTCAAATTCATTGTCGCTTGTTGTTACATCCAAGTCTGCACACCGCGCTTCGCAATTTTTCGCAATTTATTTTGTGTGCGACACTCGCAGAGACCGAATGTCAAATTTACAAAATTTAGCGCGCGCGCTAAATACGAGAGCGTTAATAAACGACGTCAATCGGAATAAAATGCAATATAGTTTTTTTTTGTTCTGCTCGTTTTTCTTTTCTGCGCGTTTCTCTATCGTTACGGATATATATAATTAATAATTATTAATAATACGAGTGTACGTATATATTGAGCTACTTAGTTTCTCTTTGCGCGTGTGTTTTATTTCCCCTAATCGGAAGTGTTTTTGTTTGTTTGTTTGTTTTTTTATATAATATATATATATATCAACTCACTCGTCATTTTACGTTGATTAGAAAAAAACGGTAGACATCATTACGACTTGTGGTTTTGTTTCTTTGTATTTTTTTGTATACTTCCTTATCAATTACTTCGTTGCTCCAAGCGTCGCGCTTTTTTTCTTGTTTCTTTTTTCCCCTCTCACAGAAGTCTGCTTTCGATCAATCAATCGCGTATTTCGCCTCCCCCATGCGATCTTTCCGATGCACGTTCAAAACAACTTTTTGCACAAGATAGCAAGGTTTCTTTCGCATTTTGTTTGTTTGTTTGTTTGTTTTTTTTTTTTTCACACGTGTGTGTCTTCAGAGGAAGCAAACGAGTATTTTAGCGTTGCTCTCTTAACATTATTATTTAGGTCGTAAAAATAAAGCTAAATCGAGTCTCACGCGCCTTATTACTTTACACGCAAAACAGACGTAGTCAAAGATTATATATATATATTTTTTTTTATCGTACAGTATTCATTTTTTCTTCGGGGAGCAACGTAAGTTTTTCATATTTATATGTGCGTTTGTGACACGGATGGAAAAATTTCCTCACACAGTTCAGCGTCGATTCTCAGCGCTCATCGTCGCGCTTATCCTTCTTTCTTTTTCTCTCTCTCTCTCTCTCTCTCTCTCTCTTTTTTTTCTCTCTCTAGAATGCGCGAGTCATTTCGGAACGTGTGTAATTATCGTCTCGGGAGATTTGATTTTATGTTTCGGACAACAAGTGCGCGATCTCATCTCGTGTAAACACGTGAAATCGACCGTCTCACGGAAACTCATCGACAATCCACGATTCTCGCTCGAAAAATCCGCTGCTTCGAAAAATGGCCTTTTACACGATCGACAGGACAAATAACTGTCATCGAGAGATCGAAGTCAGATCGAAGACTGACTTGAAAATTACAAGTCTCGGTAATGTAATTAGAATTTAAAAAAAAAAAAAAAAAAAAAAAACTATACAACATAGAGCGAGAACATAGACGCGGCAATTTTGTTTTGCACATGTTACGTTAACAAACAATTGATGATTCTCAAGATGATTCTCGAAAAAACGACTGTTGGCGAAACGAAAGCAGCTGTCGACTTTCGCGCGAGCTCGTGGTGACCGTCCGTTCATCATCGCAATTAAACTCAATTTCTTTATTTATTGCTCTGCTATTTTGATTATTCTTGACGTTTTTTTTTTTTTTTGTTTTTTTTGACACAGTCTAGCACTATATTCAATATCGACCTAGTTTTAAAACGACACAAGTTTTTTTTTTTTTTAGTACATCAGCCTACGCATATCTCTAAGGACGATAAAAACATTTAATTCGAATACAACAGGATCTTACGATTGGGGTTTGGGAGAAAGGGGAAGACTTTTTTTTTTTCAAGTGAATTTTGTCTATGAGAAAGACGACAATCTCTGAATTGCGAAACGATGACACGTGTAGTAAGTTTTTTGTTTGTTTGTACTCCACATAACATTGAAATTACGAAGAGATCATGACGTTCTTACATATTCAGAAAACTTCAACTGTTGCATTAAATGCGCAGTTTTTTTTTTTTTTCTATTTGGAGTTCTCTGCGTTTTGTAGTTTTTTTTTTTTTTTACATTAAAGGAGTGTTTTTTTTTTTTTAATTTTGATGGAAAATACGCACGTATCGCTTCTTGCGAGAGCGTCGCTCGCAAAGAGGAAATCTTATCGGGATTTCAACGGAAGAGCGATTACAGTTTGACAATATCGGCTTGTTTGTTTAACATTAAAAGCGTCACAAATGTGATGTGGATAAATGGCTGGAACGAAAACATCACATCTATATAAATATATACGTTGTCAGTTTTGTCACGCTTCCAAATTTTTTCTCGCCGAAAGTTTTGTTATCTCCGGTGTTTGCTCCTTCAAAGTGAGGAGCGTGATTCGAAGTTTTTTAGGCCCGAGCGGACACACTTCGGGTTCGATCGTCATTTAGGCCGTGAATAATATCTGTCACTCTCTTGCGGTCACTAATGAAGTGTATGTGTGTGTGTGTGTGTGAAGAGCGAGCAAAAAACAAATTTAGAAGCCTGATAAAAAGAATCGTTCCTCTTTTACACTATGTGTGCTTGGACGCTCGGAGCATTAGAAGAAAAACTCACAACGAGAGAAACTTCTTCTCTTAGAACGAAAATCTCGCATCGCCGAAATAAATCCGGTCTCGTATTTGTGTGTGTGTGTGTGTGTGTGTGTGTATATAACTCAGGAATTACTGATTGTTCGCGAGATTGTCATTGAAATAATGCGAACGTCTAAAAACGTGTGTGTGTGTGTGTGTCTAACAAACAAAAAGCAAATTTCTAATCTCTCGTTTCTTTTTCTCTCACAATCGTCGTATATTATTGTATTATGGGGCACTTATTGCTTATAGTCCGATATCCGAGTTATTATTGATATGAATCAATTTCGATATATGCGCGCAACGAGAATACACGCACATAAATATTCGAGACTTTCTCGTCAGTCAACAGAATTTTTATAATCGGATTATTGATGTGTAACATAGATATGTATATATATATATATGTATGTATATGTATATATATATTTATTTGTTTATTTATTTCTTCATCACTTTCATCGGAGTTTAAGTGATGACCCGCAAATCTCTAGTATATTTTCTTTTTCTCCTCTTTTATATCCCCCCCTCTTCTCTTTAATAATTGTTTCATAGAAACGACAACGCTAAATTCATTTTAAAAAGGTAATTCGTAAACGTGTGTGTGTTGTATATTCTTTTTTTTTTTTGTTTTTTGTTTTTTTTTTCGTTTTAATTAATCTCGACAGAGAGTCACGCAAATCGCACTGTAACGACGAATGAGAGAATCGTGAAACTCAACGACGTGAAACTGAAGAACCGGCCGGCGCCGCCGCAGTATTTGATCTCCATCTCCTCGGGGTGGTAGTTTATACATTTCGGTGGTCTTCGTCGATACAAACGCTCCCGTCTCGCTGTGCACGCACCGGGTTCCGTCAGAGCCTCGATTGGCTCGATACTCAATTGTTTGCTGCCGCATGGACACAGCGTGTCGACCACTAGCAGTATCAGATTGGTGTGCCGAATCTTTTGGACGCTGAATGGCCTGTTTCGAGACAAGAAACAAAAGGAAATACCGATCGTTTTCCATTCATACAACGAAAAAAAACAAATATCAATTTTTTTTTAATTTCAAAATCGATTTTCTTGAAAAACTATACGTTTCTCTCGCGCGAAGAACTTTTGTTCGACTATTTCGATTTACTTTTTTTTCAAAAGAAATCAACTCCTTTTCGGCTGTGCCACCGCGATCGCTGGGCCACTCTGCACATTTTCGCAAAGTAATATTTTATATTTCATTCAATTGACAATATTTTTCCTCCCCATCCTTTATCTGTTATTTGTTCTTCTTGATAATGCAATATTACATACATGCGATATATAAAAGTTCGTCATCGCTGCGAATTACCTCTCGCATCCAGTTACGTGACAGTTGGTGAGTTTCCCTTTCAGAGGATTGTTCTGACCGCTGGTATTGAGCCGTTCGGGTTGCAGGATATACAGGTCCGTTTTTTTCTCGCAGGTGCGCAATCTTCGAGGATAATGAGCGGAGGTGGCCCGAGTGGTCGGCGGCGAGACCGGCGTCGCCGGCGCGATCGGAGGAAATGCCGGATATTTCAGATACTCGTTGTTCTCGTCCACCGTTACTTCTTCGGTCGAATCCGCGGGTGTTAGCACTTCGTCATCGTAATCTGGAAAATCGTAAATGCATATTTTTTTTTTTTTTTTTTTTATCGAAGACTCAACCTTACAATCATTCGCACGCGTGTTAGACACTTTACCATTCGACGACATTACGTTGTTGGCGAGTGCCAGAGTGGTTTTCCACAAATCTTGAATATTGAGAGTCAAGGCCAGGGTCCAAAGGAAGTTGCCGAACGTCGTCGCCGTCTTGATAAAAGAGTTGGACAGAACTCGCGGCGCCGACGACTGATGAGATTCCTGGGGACTGCAAATTCCCTGATAATCGATGACCGTTACTTTTCTGAAACAAAAAAACGCGCGAAAACATATCTCATATCCTAGTTTTTCTCATCTCTAGAAACGAGATTGAAACTTGCACAGCAACGCTCATTTAGTTTCGTTCGATAATAAAGCGCGCGTTATATTCTTACTACCTGTATATTCTATCTTGTACCAAAGAATCCATTATAGTCCCGTCTATCTCGCCGAAGAACTTTCCGGTGTGCTCGTGACGTTCGCTTATTATAATGAATCCGTTATTGTCTAGAATGTAACAATCGAGCTCCTCCGAGGCACAATTCTTTTTGCAGCCGGTGCACTAAAAAAAAACAAACAAACAAACAAACCACGATAACATAATTTTGACACAAAATATTCCATGCGATAATTAAACACATGAGGAATGAAAAAAACAAACAAACAAACAAACCACGATAACATAATTTTGACACAAAATATTCCATGCGATAATTAAACACATGAGGAATGAAAAAAACAAACAAACAAACAAATTATTCGACTCACTGTAGAAGTAATATTGACGAAATGAGTCGCCAGAGACGAGTGTTGAATTTGCAAACCCACCACTGCCGCCGGAGCTTTGTGACCTTTCGCAATGTATATCGCGTGAGTAGCGGTGACGAGTGGATCTGCTGTTTCGGCTGAAGATTCAAGAGCGAATAATACAGATTACAGATTTAAATGACGATTTCTTTTTTTTGTTTTCGCAACGATCTTAAATTTATACTGTGCGATTAATAAGACAAAAGACATTTGTATATTATTTTTTTATTCACCTGCGTCAAACGGCACGCTGAAGACAAAACTTTCCGGTTCGATCGAGTGTTGATCCACCGCGCGTTTGTACCACGACGAATCCATTGCTCTCGCGTGCTCTTCCGCGAACCGCCTGTGTGCAAATCGTTAGAATGCCGATACGTGTTGTAATCAATTTTTGTTTCGTATGTCACAAATGCGTGCGTATCACAATCGCCCGTTTTCCAAGCGTTGACGGCAAAACACAACTGACGATACTCTATTTTTCATCTATGCGGTTCTTTTTAGCTACAAATTATCCCGATAATCTTTTTTTTTTTTGTTTTGTTTTGTTTTTTATCGTGTTAAAAAGAAGCTCACGGTTCGTCGGTGTTCTCACGGTCGTCGTTCTGCTGATGCTCATGCCATCGCAAGAGTCCGCTTCGAGTCGCGATGAAGCTCCTGGTGACGCCGAATCTACCCTTGCCCTGACTGCAAGTACAAAGTAAATCATGCAAAACGTGTAATCTCGGTTGAATAATTGAGAGCACGCCATCGGTATACGCAATTTTATTTTTTGCATATCCGAAAAAGCCGAATCACAATAAGTCACGAAAACTAATGTCGTTTTCAAAAATATCGTGATTCGCGATATTCAATCGACAACCCGGAAGCTCTTCGTAGGCTGTTAAAAGACGAGAAAGTTGGAACCGAGAAGTCGAGTGAAATTTATACACATAATGTCACCGCGATACTTCGAGACAGCGAAAAATGGGGGGAATTCCATTTTTCCAAACGCGATATTGACGCGCGGCCGCGAAAAAAAACTTTACAACACCATATAAACGCAACATATGATTTTTGTAATCACATTACATCGCGCGTATTATCTTCTTCGATATATTTTTTCACACGTAAAATATATCCCAAAATAAATTAAAACAAGAAACCAATGAGAACTCACTTGTGCAAAATCGAATTGATTTCATGAGCTCTATCGTCTCTATCGTCTGGTCTTTTCGCGGCAAAACTTTTAAAAAAAAAAACAAACGGAACGACCATAGTCGACGGCTGCCAAGTATTCTCTAGCTCGTATACTGACTATAGTCGACTATCAAAAATTTAAATAATTTTTCCCACAATAATTTTTGTCTTGTTGGTTTTTCATAATATATACAATTTTTTTAATAATTTTTCTTTGCAAAAGGGTCGAAAATTTTTTCTTTTCTTTTATCGGTTTTAATACGATAATCCGTATAGACGCACGTGTATACACACAGAAGCGAGTAGTTTATAAAGAAAAATCGCGCGTATCTGCAGCTTTATTTTTGTTTCTATTTTGTGCGAAGACATAAATATAAACAAAAAACTCATCGAACGCGATCGCGATTTTACACCTATCGGGAACAATAAACACACTTCAAACAGCATATGCGATCATCACAAAGTGAGTACATATTACCGTGCATTATCGACAAAAGTGTTTAACATGTTAAACAAATAATTGTGCATAATGGATTACCTGTGCAGTAGAGCCATCAGTATGGCAATAGGGCTAGCGGTGGAGACACACAATAATAAAATGTAATAAAAATATGCAATAAAAGATAATATTGTGAAATGAAATGTTGGAGAGAGACGGTTGCGCATAGTTCACTTTGCATATAATTGTATTAAAGTGGAGTAATAACAATATCATAATAGTATTATCTTATATACTGAGTTGTTTTTTTTTTTTTTTTTTTACACATACCATATGTGCCTATGTGCTATGTATATAACGTGCGAGCGATATCTAAACTCCTTATAAAGATGATCTCTTCTATATTATTTTTCTATATTATTATTATTGTTATTATTGTTATCATTGTTGTTGTTGTTGTTGTTGTTGTTGTTGTTGTTATTATTATTATTATTATTATTATTATTACGCTTTATAGACACGTGTGGATCTGGACCTTTTTTCTCACATACGCAAACTTGACGTGGACGTGAATTGTGTGTATCTGTCAAAAATGTGTTATTGTTGCATATTTTCAGATTTGTTTTTTCTCTCTCGTGTAACTTCTACATCTTGCAAAACACAACTATGCAAACCAAGACGCATCATCGGGCTGTAATCAAGGCAGTGGTAGTGGTGATCGAATAAATTTGCAAAAGTGACCGGCAATATATTTGTGCGGTGCGTAAGTAAAACGCGGTGCGATCTTGTGCATTTTGCAGTGCTCGATCGGTAGGTACAAATTTGCAATAATAATATATATATATATATATATATATATATATATGTGTGTGATTATATATGGGTGAAAGTGAAAGACAGACGTGCACTCTTTGCTTACTGTTGTCGAGTTAACTTACTTCTCGTTTTCTTCTTTGTGCACTCTCGGCGGTTCTCTCTTATCAAATCCGTCCGTTACTAAAGCGTCCAAAACCAGAGATTGTACTAAGGTCTTATCACCTGAAACACAGTCGCGTACACAAGTTTGTTTTGATTGAAAAAGAAAAAGAAAAAAACAACAGATTTTCTTCAAAATTTGTGCATATATATTTTGTCTTTTTTTTTTTAAATTATAAAACAATTTTAATTATTCGACATGTTATTTGTGGATGAAAATCAAACGGGATAAGTTACTTACAATAATAAGCATCTTTATCCGTCTTGCTCGCTTGCTTATGATGCGAGCTAGGACTCCTTGGTCTCAAGGACATCCATTTCCACGCCGGTCTGCGCGTCCGTGCCAAAAAATGCAGGATGCGCTCTTCCGGGGTGGAAAAAAATTTATCGGAAGCCGAATTGTACTCGCAGTAGACCCAATCGGGATGCACTTTCCAGTTGCTCCCTTTGAAATACTCTGTTACTGTAACACAACATCGTAACAAGTGGTGTTTCAACATCATCGAACGTGTTTTATTTTTTTTTTTTTTGCATTTTTAAGAACAAAAATCGATGACACACTTACCATTTACAATAGCGAGCTTGATCTCCTGCTCGGCGTGCAATTCGAACATGCCGTAGCCTTCCGGTAGAGCTAAGCCTAAGGAGAACGGGGTGCCTTCGATCGGCTTGTAAAAATAATTGTGCCGTCGAATCGTAACTCTTTTCTGCAAAAAAAAAAAACATTCAAAAATATTGCATAAGAAGACGAAAATAAAATTTACGTTTGTGTAACTTCAGAAAAAACTTCTATCGTCTCACCATATCGTCATAATGTATTTTGATTGTGAAATCCGTTTCTCCTTCTTTTTGATCGATCATATCACGTCTTAGCTGAAAGGAACAATTAGTCGCGCATTAGCGATATCGTATTTTTGTCACAATCACAAGTTGGCACAACAAAACTAAAAAAAAATGATCGAATCGCATATTGCACTTACATCGAGCAAGAGCGAATTATTCGGGGGAATTGCAGGGCCATCATTTTCTGCGAGTTCAACTTCCGATAGATCTACACTTATATACGAAGGTTTTAAAGTTTCTTCGTACTGAAAAAGCAAGAACAGTCTTTTTACAAAACTCTCTTCAGATACATTTAAAAAAATATATATACATATATGTAAAAGAGAAGAAACAATTAAGACGCTACGAACATTTGTTCGGGTTTTTTACTTACATCTGTAACTCCGGGCTGCAAAAAAAACATTATTCACGCAATTACTACACCAATGTGGCACGTCAAAGAATTTTATGAACTTATTTAAAAAAAGAGCAAATAAGCGTTTAAATTATTCAGCGCAATTTACGAGTTCTTGTTGTTTCTTGAAAATCAAACATGTGGCGTTTAAAAATGTGTCGCGCGCACGTCGAAGAAATAAAGAAAGATCGGCGGTGAAATGAAACAACACGATTTCCTCCAAGTGTTTTTTTTTTTTTTTTTAATCATGTTTGTCTACACGTAACGAAGCGAGATACTTACTAGAGGCCGCAAGTCAGGATGATACAGAACTCTGCCATTATTGTCAACAATAAACGAATATCCGTTAACTCCTAACTGTAAGCGAAACAACAACATGTTGTTTAATTAATCGAAAAAGTATCAAGAAACTTAAATTAATACTCTAAAGGTTGATTGTACCAAAGTTTTTTTTTTTGCAGCTAAGTTTTCTTTCTGTTATCAAAGAGGGAGATTTTTTATGAAAAGTAGTCTATTATTGTTATATTTTTCTTTCCTCCTCAAGATTTTTTGTGTAAACTTGCAAATCTATTTTGGTGCAATCAGACTTGAGTGATAATGAGAGAGAAAGAGCGTTAGATGGTCTGTACCTTGTAAGGTGGCACAAGTTTCTGAATCTCCTCGACAGATACGTCAGTACCAACGATACCCAACAAATTGGCTGTTTTCTCCTTATAAACGAATAACATGTACAGAGTGAAGTACAATTTATTTGAATATTACTTCACATTTAACATGAAAGTCAATGCGTGATTAAAATGTCTATCACATTTTTTTTCTCGAAATATAAAATAACACACGCGCAAACATACACGTGTGTGTGTGTGTGTATGTGTATGTGATTGTGTGTGCGTATATATATATATTTTGTATATACATATATATATTTTATATTTATATACCGTATAATTTCGGCGATCTAATATCGGAGCTGACACGGATGTCATCAACTGTCCGCGATTTTCCCTGCCATATCTACTGCTCTGAAAGTACCAACAATAATTAATATCGCAGAACATTCCGTGATGATTTTCCAGTCGATTAAATCGCCTTACCTTTCCGCCTACGTAAACGGGACTCCAGTGAATTGGATGATCGTGCAGATAGAGCACCATAGGCCGCGCGAGAACCTTCACGTACTCGAAGACTTTATCGTGAATCTCGTCCATGGATGTTATTCTCGCGTAAAATCCTATAAAATCGCCAATCAAAAAAAGACACACACACACACACACACAAATTTAATCTTTAACTCTTTGAATTTCTAATCTTCTCATGTAATTAGTCGTTAATTAATTCATTTAACAACATATGTCCGCGATACACATTGATCGACAACCTTTGTTCGTGCAGGCCGTGTTCTGGAGATCGGGACTCTTGTCGCCTCCTATCAGATAGGTGAAGATCCGTACGGGCATGTGAGGCCAGTTGTAACGTTTTATCACCTCCGTGGGCGGACCGTCGGTCTCCGAGGTGATGAGCATGATTGCCTGATTGCACTGGCTACCCTGACCGGTACGATTGTACTTGTGCAGGATCTCGAAGGCGGTGCTGAGCGCGGCCGAGATATTGGTCGCGGTATCCTCGGGCTTTATCGAGGACAACGCCACCTTCATCTCGTGGATATTCTCCGGCGACGCCTGCACCAGGCTATCCTTGAAGCACTGCACGATCTCCTCGGCATTCTCGCCGTATCGATAAACGTTTACGTAATCGTCCGGTCCTAGCGTGTCCAGGATCACCTTTGTCGTAGCCATCGTCAGCCGTCGATTTCGATCGGACGTATAGGTAGCGCTGTTGATCAGAATCGTCAGATCCTTCGGACTGTTCGCCGCCCCGACGAACCAATTCGACATCCTGAAGTCGTACACGTCGCGAACAGCTCGATGATGCGAGTAAGACTTGGACGTTGACGTGCCCTCGATCGGCGGCCACGATATCGCTACGCAAGAACGAATATCGCATCAGTACCCCCTTCCCTTACGAACTACGTGGTTTTCAGTTGAGTTTTTTTTTTTTTTTTCACGACTTTTACGGGATTTTTATTTGCGATTTTGTAATTATAGTCGGTTTCACGAGTATATATATATACAAGTACCTGGAAAACGACGTAGAAATCCCGTCGTTGCTCCGTAATATTGCCACGATAACGTAGGATCGCTCTCGTAATTATTAACAAACAAAAGGTCCAAATACTCGCTCCATTGAATGCCCGAGGCAACATCGCGTTCTACAAAAAGAGCAAAGAGTCTAATTTTAAAAGTGTGATCTAAGTTATCGCGGTCTATAATCTTGTCCACACGATAAAAACCACACACAAGAACAATTCAGAACCATTGGCTCCTTTCTTTCTTGCGAAACGTTAATGCACATATGTTCGTTCTGTATACTTTACCGTTGTCTTTGACTCCGCTTGGTAAGAGCACAGCGGACAGAGTGACGTTTACTGCCAAATGGTCGAAGTGACGATTCGCAGCGAGGAACATATCCTGAGCGCCGGCATCGTCGTCGGTGACGAAATTAAGCCGATGAGAAGCGTAATATTTGGGTGGCACGCTTCCCTCCTTCGACACCGACAAGGCCGTTTGTTCGGCGCTTTCCACCAATCTCTGCGAAAGAATATAACGAAACGCAAATTGCACATGCAACGTTTTTACGCGCGTAAATATAAAATTTTGTGTATAAATCGATTTTTATTTTGATTTCAACGTTTACTTCACGAATGCGTACCATCACGGCGTTCATTTTAAAGTCCATCAGGTTTTTCACCTCCATGGCCATTTCCCGAACGAGGACGAGACCGTCTTTTTTTGTGATGCTGCTGTCCACTTCGTGATATTTCTAAATAAAGCAAAAATCGGTGCGTAAGAGAGATAGCGTCAAAAGTATGTTTGCTGTGAAGAGAGTTTAGAAATAATGTAAAATAATTTGCTATAAATAAAATAAAATAATTTTTTTTTTTTTACTATGTGTATACACGCAATCGTTAAAAAAATCAAATTTTAAGCATTTGCAAGCAAACATGCTGCTTCAAATAATTTACAAATTTTATAAATTTATAAAATTATATACGTATATATTTATGTTTGTAGGTGTATATGTGTGGTTTCTTACTCTCGTTATCTCGCTCATTTTAGTTGCTTGTTTACCAAATTCCCACAGATCAACGCCAAATTTTAAGGCCCAGTTTTTTACTCTGCAATAATTAATAACATTCATTTTGAATATTTACATTATTTCAGCAGAAATTTTTATCAGATATTTGAATTAAGAAAAAGAGAAAACAAAAAAGCAGAGAGAAAATTAAAAGCAAAATTTCTCGCTTTTTGATTTGGTCATTTTTTTTTTTTTTTTTTCATACGTTCTCCACCCCATATTTTTGTCCTTCTCTCATTTCTCAGTTTATTCATGCTCTCAATCAGTGCGTCGTATTTTTTTTTTTTTTACTCCGTCTGTCCCACCTTTACACGCGCTTCTGTCTTAATTTTCGCCAAATTACTCCCTCCCCCCTCTCTTTTGCCAGGTTAGCGCATTTTTCTCTCCTTTCGGATTTTTTCGTTTGTACATCTTCCCTCGTATCCTTCTTCATTTTTCTCCCTGCCACCCCCCCAGCAAGAAATCTCTCCCGCTCCTTCGACCCTGCATATTCGCCTTTCTTCCTCAACATAGCTTGACGACGTTTCTCGTTTCTCATTCTCTCTCTCTCTCTCTCTCTCTTCCTCGCATTCTCTTTTCTATCACACACTCTCTCTCTCTCTCTTTCCGACGCGCACCTATTTCCCCACCCGTGCTGCTCGCACGCTCGTTCTCGCCTTCGTCCATCCCCTCGCATTCGCCCTCCTCGTACTCCTTCTGCTCCCTATCGAGTTTTGCTCGTCGAGAGCTTTATGCACCCCATCCATCCAATCGCTCGCACATACACCCCTTGTGCCACCACCCCTACCCTGTCTTGCACTCTCCCAGACAGCCTCTTTCGGACTTCTCTCATGCGTCATCGATGTCCGGTTTCTTGTAGGTAATTTTTCCCCTACCTTCCGCCCTCCTTCAACCCCTTCGTACCACCGTCAACCTAATCGCTACTACGAGGAGAACTCGCTCATTACTCGCGATCGTGACTCGCACTTACTCATTGTGAGGTATGTCCTCCTCCTGCTGGCGACTCGAGCCTATCCACAACAGAAACAGTACCCCAAAGCGCAGCAGCCTGTCGTCGATGCGCAGAAACATTATTTTAAATGATTCTCAACAATATTGTTCCTCGAAATTCTTCTCTCTCTCTCTCTCTCTCTTTCTCTTTCTCTCGTTCTCTTCTTCTTCTTCGTCTTCTTCTTCTGTCGTTGTTGGCGATGGCGTGTGGTTCTCGTAAGTCCCTCTCGCCCCTGCGGTAATTTCGTGTGATTGGCGATCGATCGTCGAACCAGGGACCATCAGCGACGAACCGGTTCGGCGCTCGTCGATTTAACGATTCTCGCGCATCGCACATAGGTCACCGTGGTCACCGTGATTCAAGAGAGCGTCCTCCTTCTGCTCTTTTTCCAGGCCGATTTCGAGCGCATCTAACTTTTATTAATTTTTTTAATTTTATTTTTTTGTTCTTCTTTTGTTTTGTTTTTTTTGTTTTTTTTTTTACCTACTCACTAATCGCCTTCCGTAAAACAGACCTGTCTCACCCCCGCACGTGTATATTTATTTATATATATATATTTATATATGTACATAAATGAAGTCGCGAAAAGTCGAAGTCACACACAGCGACGAAGAAGCTTTCTCTTCATCTCCGACGCTATTCTCTTTTCGCGAATGGTAGTGGTCCGTACTACGAGCGCCACGACGAGCCCGGCTGCCAATTCGATCATTTCAACGGAAAGGCCGAAGGTGAGGAAGGCGGCGTTCCGGGCTGTGTACACCGTTCCGGAACGTACGTCCGAAATGTCACTGCTTTCTCCGGAGCGGAGCGCGACCACATGATTTCACCGCGCGACGCAGTGGCGACATATTATTGTATTTTCTTTTCGCACCCCTCTTCGTATTCGCCCCTCGACGACGACGCGATTTATTCGCACTGTACAAGTTCCGCAAGT
>NW_018020854.1:27519-70129 GCF_002006095.1 Pseudomyrmex gracilis | reverse complement strand
GAGAGGAGTGAGCGAGGGGCGGCGTTGGCTCGGCGTCGTTCCACCGCAAGCGGGGTACATGGGATGGTATAGTCCCGACCTTACGCCACGTTATACGGGGGTGTAACGCGGCGCAAGCCCGGTATCATTGATTTAACATATATCTATATCTTACGCGTAAAGAGACAGCGAAAGCTTTTCCCTATAGCGAGGCGAGGTATCGCATTATATTTGTCCTAAGCTCGGCAGGGAGAGCATTATGCGCCCGAATATTGTGTGATAATGGCCGAGATCGCGAGAGATCCTATTGAAAACGCTGTTTAAACATTTGTCGAAAGAGAGAGAGAATCTCCCTTTCAAAATGTCTATATATATATATATCTATAATTTCATAACTCGAAATCAATTGTCGAAATTACAAATTTACTGTAGACATAGATATGTATATATATCGCCTTTTCTCCCCGCGCGCGTGCCGAAGAAATGATGCAAAAAATATTCGCGGCACCAAGATCGTTATTGATCCTCGAACAACTTTAATGAATATTATTCTTCGCGACGGTTCTTTTTCATATACTTTTCGTATGATAAATTTAAAAAACACGAATTTTGATTTGAATTTTTCGTAATTTTTGAATCTACAAGAGAAAGGAGAGACGAATATGTGCGAAAAAAAAAAAAAAACAACGTAAGAATAAACATTTTATTTATATTTATTTATTTCAATCATTTCAAAGAGTGAAAACTTAATTTATACAAATCTTTTCTTATATATATATATATACCTACGTCAGGAGCATAACAAATGTTAATTGCATGCTTCTTGTTATATGAAAGTATTTATCTTACTAGGAATAGAAAAATTCGCGAAGAGGTGCGCCTGTCTCATCGGGTTATATTAACATCAACAATTCTTTTAAAATACATTCCTCGATTACTTTCAACTTATTTGTTAGCAAAATATACAAGTTCAATATACATAGAAAAAACGCGTTCGTTCTACTTACATCCGTTAATATGGTTTTTTTTTTATTTTTTTTATTCTTTATTTTTTTATTTTTTTTTTTTTTATTTATCTTTTGTTTTAATACGAGATCCGAAGATCCAAATCCACCAGGGAACGCAGGGAGCAACAGACAAATTGAGACTCGCGGGTTGTAAAACAAGATAAGCGGATATCATTCGAATGACACGCGTTTAGCAGAACCGCAGAGCGCTTGTTGGCAAGCGATTGTTAATTGCCACTGGCACGCGTGTACTCTTGCAACAGATCTCGAGGAATGGACTAATTACAGACGATTATTAAGCAGAAAGAGCGCCGAATTTTGCTGAACGCGGCCAATGTCGCTTGTCTCTCGTTTCACACACCCGAATCCTTTTAATTATACCTAGATATTATATGATACATATGTGTCATATAATACATAAGAAATACCGCCTTTTGCCGCATAACAATCCGATCTCTTGTTGCAGAAGTTTTTTTTTTTTATTTAGAAAATGCGACCTTCGTCTCTTAACTCACATGGGCGAGAGGCGCGCCGCGCTTCAAAAATGTATTATAAAAAAAAAAAAAAATTCGGAATACATGATGACAAAGATAAACTTGTACGTGTGAGTGTTCCTTCTCACTACGATCGGTATTACGTTTGATCACACGTATAAAAAATAATATCGATAAGCTTAAAAAATTTACTGTGATAAATTTTTGTGTGTGTAAATTGATAAAAATGTAAGAAAAAAGTGAACAATATCTTACGTAGATGTATTTTTTTCTAAAGAGGGTTCGCTTATAATTTCTATAAATCTTTACAAACTTCATACGCGAAAATATTATTAAACTACTTGTGTTTCGCTACATCAGAACTGCTTAAATTTCTAAAAAAAAAAATTATGTGCATGTTCATCATTGCAGTATTTGTTTGTAATTTGTGTACGAAGACAAAAAAACTGGGATCTTCCATCGCGTGAAACTGTTAGAGACTTATAGAGCAGCTACATCATTCGTACATATATTAATCTACGTGTGTGTTTATTTCATATTTACTGAGACATCACTTCGGTTACACGCATATTGACGACAGGTCGTAGTTCTTGCTGCGCGTAATCTTCCGGCAACGGTAATTGAGATATCAGACGAACCAACAGCTCGGATCTCCTCTCGTTTTTCTGCAAAAGCAACAGATTTCTGGCCAGGTGCAAAACTCTCTTCGCGATTTCGGCTTGGCACAATCTAAACAAGTAAGAGAACGCAGATTAGATAACAAATTCGCGATCAATCAATTGCTTTTATGAAAATGATATTATTACGCATCACGTGATGTACGCGCACCTGTGTTTAGCAGTTGGACACGGAAATTGATCGATTTTCTGACACAAGTTCGTCAATCGAGGCTTCAGCGCTTCTAGCTGATAAGTTATCCCGCGATAATCTGACGCGGACTTAAGTAAATTTTGAATTTCGCTAGTTATTTCCATGTACTCCCACAAAAGCTGTCCCTGATGCGTCCATCCGTTAATTATGCCGCTACATTCGGTTGGCACCAGAGGACTCAACAAAGATTTCAAATATTCATAATTCTCTGCAAAAATAAACCATTTTATGCAAAATTGTTCAACTGACAAATACAAAATAATTATATATATATATATAAAACAATATAGAAAAAACAATACCGTTAATTATAGCCTCAGCTGCTAAATGTTCTATGATAATCTCATGAGCTTGATTCCATTGTTCAGCCTGAATATAATACCACGCTGCTTCGCCGTACCTGACACGTAAAATCAATTTGAATTAACATATCGAGAAGTTTGTTCTTTGAGAATCAACATCTTTCGAATTTTCTAAATATATACGAATAAAAATCGTACGTCAAATATACCTCTTATTAATGTTGCTCTTGATGGCTTTAGCTTGGTGAATCCAAACGGACGATATACCGAGCTCCTCTTTCAGAAATTGCTCACGCTTGATATAATCCGGAATATCGTCTATTTCTATGTGACGTAACAACAGATCTTGCACGGCGGTTCGTCGTCTGGACGAGTCTCGCAAGTGCAACATTACGAAAATCGCCCAGTGCCACAGTCCGTGTGCCTCTAGCTGCGTCGCGAAATTCGTGTGCGTCAATGCGGCGACATGATCAGAGATATGTGTGTAACCCAGAGCTAAGAGTGTTTGTTGCATTAACCAACTGTTGAGAAAATTTAATGTGAATTAACTACCATACGGCCAAAGAGAAATCTCAAAGCATATTCGGTTAAATTATATATACATATATATGACGTGGTCGGTGCAGAGTTTACCTCAATCTGTAATCCAGGGGATTAGCGGTATAGGTCAGCGGATTTAAAAGCTGTCCCAGATCGTGATTTCCGGTACAGTATAATTTCAAAAGATGGAAGCACAGATCGTATATACGTTTGCCGTTGGTCAACTCGGCGTCGTAATCGTTCTCTTTGTATTTGGGTTCTGGTGCGGTTGCGTATACCTGATTCTCCGTCGTGTTAAACGCAGCCTCGTATAAATCCAATGCGTCTGTGATCGAGCACGTCGGCGGCGACAAGTACCACAAATGAATGGCGAAGGCTCGCTTCCAGTCGAGTTCCTCACACACGTTGATAGTCCCGTGTTTGCTGGAGATGAGCGGTTCGCCTGCCACAAGCATAAACAATTTCAACCGATCGATGGTAAGATACTCGTCCACGTTGGTCTCTTGCCACAATGCGAGTTGTCGCTTGATCAGTTCTTTGATCGGCATGCCGCTACGTAGCTGCGCCATCAGTAACGCCAGACAATGATCTCCGACCTTACGTGCTTCTTCACACGCGTCCTCTAGCTTGCAGGCGGAGAGCAATGACAATATTATCTTCTCGTGATAGTTCTTGGCTGCATCACTTATGTTTTTCTTGATTTCTTGCTCGACCGTCTTTTGCACCACATTTTTCAACCACTCGCCTATCGCTTCTCTTCTCATCATGACATTATAGTGTTCTTCGTTAGCGCCGTTTATCGTATCCTGATTGGGATAATGACCCCAAAGCGCGACGCAAAGCGTCCATACAGTACACGCGTACTGACGAAAAGATTGTTCTACGATATTGCGGTACGGTTGTTCGTCACTGAAGTCCTCGTTCAGTCTCTGGTCTTTCTCAGCGAAATCCTGAGCCAACGTGCAATGCAATTGCAACGCTTCGTTTGCGCTATCAGTGGCTACGTCGAAAGTAGGACAATCACCGTCGTGACCCATCACACAATGATCCAGCTGGATTCTCAGATGACGCTCTATGCTATCCGCGAATGTTTTCATGTCGTCTTCGTTGCCACCGAGGATTTGTAAACGCTGAACAATTGCCGTTGACGAGGTGTCGCCGGCAACGCGGCCGGAAATGTAATAACTCAGTTGACTGAACGTGTTCTGCAGTTGCATCTTGCTCGCTTGTTCCTGCGTGCTAAGTGACAGCAGTGTTAAACCAGCTCCCCAGCTCGGACGAAATGTCCTACCCATTTGTATGCCCGTGTCGGCGACGCAACGAAAGTTCAATTTGCTCAGTCTGGACTCTTTGAGCGGTACAACTTCGTAGTGATAATTAAGCACATTCGTGACGGGAGTGACCGCGGGTGCTACAATCACTCTATCGATACTCTGTTTCTTCTTTCTCACGTCGATATGCGACGGCGTGTGTAATTTCTTGCTCAATCCAAAGAGCGCACCTTCTTGGCTCGTGTGAAACGACACGTCGCTTGTGAAGTTAGATCGTAACGTTGTTACATTGTACGGAGCCTCGTTGTTCTTAACCTCGATAACATCCGGTAAATAGCGGGTTAAAGTTTTCTGCACAGTAGGAATTATATCGTGATCCATTTCCTCGTTCATCTCATCGTCATTCGTGTCGAAAAAGCTCGCTTTCATTAGTTGCAATTTGTGACTGTCGGTACCGGCAACACGGGCGTTATCCCCGACCGGGCTGCTGCCGGTCGTCTGTTTCTCGTAACTGTAGTCTTTGGAAGAGAAAGGAGAATGGCCGAGCGACATGTCTCTGGCTGGGCTGACGATCATATCTCGTTTCTCGAAACTGCCGTAAGAAAATCGAAGCTGAGTTTCTTCCGAGAAGTTGCTCTCGATATCCGGATGTTTGCCGTTTCTCAATGTTGCACCGCCAACGGTCCCGTTAACAGTCCCTCCGTTAATCGCATCCTTGTTCGCTGTCGTCAGCGGATCGACGGGTTTTCCCTTCTGCAGAGGTGCAGAAAACCCTTTGAGTTTTTTCGCTTCCGAGGCCGGTGGAACTTGATTGTCATCTTCGTCCGAATCGGTGAGACCGTATTTCGAAAAGTGATCGACCTTGAAGACCCACGATCCGGTCTCGGGTCGATATTCGAGAAAGCGGGTATCGTGCTTCGCGGATACTCTGCGCAATTTTCCTTCGTAGTTCATGGCGGCGAGCCGCTGCGGATCCGTGATCGGTTCGTGCAGCGACTTGTCATGCGGCCAAACTTTGTCCAACGTAACTTGCGCCTTCCGATTTAAGCCATGTCCAACCGGCGGTTTCTTCTCGTCGTCCGGATAAATAATTACTTCTTTGTGACGGAAATGGACTGTCACAACATCAAATACACAAATGAGATGTATAAACACATGTCGCGATGTCGCGCAGTTTAATTTGTGCATATGTCCAAGTGAAATTCAACTGATTGACATTTCTGATACGTAAACTTACCGATTTCGTCGAGATTCAAGCCGTAAATATCGAACGAGTCTGGGAAGTACACGTTGCCGTAACCCTCGCGGCCGACGGTGAAATTCGGTACAACGCAGGTCTCGCCACGAACGAACTCGTCCAGTTTGTCGAGCGACGGAATGGTGTAATAACCAGCTCGTCGTAGCGTGACTTTGGCCATGTTCGGTTGTAACAGTGAGAACGAATTTTCTTCCGCTTCCTGACTTGAATCTGAGGAAAGAAAAATAATCTTGAAAAAAAACAATCTCTTACCGCGCACACAATATAAATTGTCGCAATTGCAGATATAATTTTTACCTGCATTTGGCATTGTGAGATTTGCCGAGCTCTTATCGTCGTAAGTGGAATTCAATGGTATCTCGGTCGAATTAATCGTATCGGAATGATTCACGTTGTTGGACGAATTATTTTGCGGACTCAGTTCAGCCACCGTGTTGTTTATTTCTTCCGACACATTTTTTCCGGAAAATGGTGACTGCTGTCCCTCGAACACGTTATCGTCGAGAACCGTGTTTCTTCGTGGAAGTGACGATTTTAACCTGACCAACGCAAAATTCAAATACAAAAGCAGCTCGGACTTACATTTTCGTAATGTTTGTCTTAAAAAAAAAAAANAAAAAAAAAACAAACTTGTAAACTTACCAAGACGTGGATGACCGTCGATCGTTTGCAATTCGATTATTATCTTGGCTGTGATTTTCTTTATTATTAATTTCGATGCTAGTATTGTGTATTGCATTTGATGCGTCCGTTCTATCGTCGATACTGCCGTTTTTCACCACAGTCTCGTCGTTTTCCGCGGACTGAATGGAAGAATTTGTCGCCGATTTTGGTCGCAACACCAAACGTTTCGTGTTCGGCCGAGGTTGAAAAGCGTCTACCAAAACGGGATCCTCTTCTTCAAGACCGTCAAATAATGATTTCTAAAATGTACAGAAATGCGTTATTTAACATATGTAGACAAAAAAAAAAGAAAAAAAAAAACGGACCGCACGTGTGCGTGTGTGCATTATGTTAAACTTTACCTTAGATAGTTGTGCAGAACTGACGACTCTTGCCTTGATTTTTGGAGATTTAGTGTTGGCAGTAACTCTGTACTGCGGACTGTTCAGTACTTTCGACGTTGGATTTGTAGGTTTCAAGAGTTCCTCGGTCTTTCCGGATGCCTGTAAAAATTATCACAATAAGTTTCCATGTACGTCTCAACATGTAATACCTTAAAATACAGTAAAAACAATATTTACTGGCAAAAGATTCTTCAATAACGGTGAATCGCCAAATGGTGCAGAAACAAGAGCCAAGATATGTTGATGCACTGGCACTGAGCTGTTTGTTTTAGTTTGGTTTGATGCCATCCTGAAATGATCGTTAAAAAATAAACAATAATCATAAAAATCTTTTAAATAATCAGTGATGTGCATTAAGAGAGATATAAACGCCTTACCCTCCATTAAGTAAACCCATTCCTGTTCCAGACATTATGTTCGAGCTTGTGCCAAAAGTTGAAGATCCAAATGTTCCAGGATTGCTAAACGTTGTATTACCTCCGGTATTTCCAAATAGACTTCCTGGCTTTTGCTGTCCAAATAACGAAGTTCCACCACCCAAGCTCAAACCAGTGTTTGTACCTGCGCACGTTTACTCACTCAATGAAATCGAAGATAAACATGATAACTCTTGTATGCAAAACGCAGAAAATATAAATTTACGTTAATGATAAAATTTAATTGAACACTGAATGAAAAAAATAACTATACCGAGCCCGGTTGACGATGCGGGTGTAGTTCCGAAAGAAAATCCTGATGTTTGTCCAGCTGGTTTAAACGAAGAGTTAAATAATGAGGAACCCGTGTTGGAACCCGAATTGAAAGCTGTGTTAGTTCCAAATGTGGAAGGTGCTGCTGCACCAAATGTGGAAGTTGTTCCAAAACCGGCGGTAGTAGTTTTGTTGCCGAACAACGGTGCGGCGGTATTATTCGTAGCCGGTTGGCCGAAACCAGTAAATCCAGTACTAGCTGACGTCGATGGGATGTTAAAAGCAGACTTGTTCTGATTGAATAATCCAATGCTCTGATTGGGTTGCGTGGAGCCGAAGGCGGATCCAAAACCTGTATTCTGTCCGGTATTGATGCTACCGAAACCTGTGCCGGTAGTTTGATTGGTATTGCTCGTGCCGAAAAGTGGCGTCGGAGCTGCTGTTCCAAATGGTTTCGTTTGTGTATTAGTACCAAAAAGATTTGTAGTAGGTGTACTATTAAACGCAAAACTATTGGTTGTTGTAGTTGCTGGTGTTCCGAAATTAGTGATAGGTTTTCCAAACAGTCCCGTCGATCCTGACTGGCTGGTAGTGCCAAATCCACCGGTCATTGATCCAAAACCTTCAACAAACAAAAGAAGTTAAATCTTTCTTTTGCTTAAAATAATTGTACAATAATAAAAATTGCACAAATATTGTATGCTTGTGTGCAAATATTAATATTTATGTCATGATTTACCTGTGCCAGCTGTACTGGTACCAGCTGTTGTGCTACCAAACGGTGATGTCTGTGCCGGAGCTCCGAAAAGTCCCGTTTGCGGACCTAGAAGGAAAGAGAAGATATTAAGAAAAAACATCTTATTTTTTTGTAACAAAGTGTTGAATTAAAAAAGAAAAAAAACTACGTATGTACCTTTTCGGCCTACTTGATAATCTTCAAAACGTAATTCTTCATATGATTTTGATTCATATTCTTTCATAGCTGCAATACAGCAATGTCGCACAGAAATGCTATGTGATATTCCATTTTTTGACATAGAGTCAGTCGTAATAACAGGCGTGAATTTTACTACAGTACCAGTTGGTACGGTAGTAGTAGTGGTATTACCAAAACCTTTACATTAAACAAATCAAAGAATTACTAATTATGTCTATCAAATGATAATAGACAAATGCATTGTGCTTAACACAATGCACAGTCGATCGTATCCTCATTTTACCTGTAGTTGTGCCAAACAGATTTGTGTTTGTAGTAGTATTGGTCTGACCGAAAGGAGTAGTTTGTTGCGCATTTTGCTGTGGTTGTCCGAACAAATTAGTTCCAGATGTTGTTCCAAAGCTGAAACCGCCAGGTTTGTTTGCCTGACCAAATGCTGAAGTCCCAGTACTTGTGCCAAAGAGATTTGTGCCAGTATTTTGTTGAGTACCAAAAAGATTAGTACTCGTATTTGTTGTTCCAAAGCCTGTAACAATCATAAAAAAAAAAACATTCCATGATCACTCTGTAAAGATATACAAGAAAAAAAATGCTTTGTAGTTATACATATGCGAATACAAAATTCATAAATACCTCCAAAGGATGGTTGAGTAGTTGGCTGTCTAAATGCTGGTGGTGTTGCATTATTGCCAAACAAACCACCTGTGGTAGAACCTGTGGGTTTAGAACTAAAGAGCGATGTATTGCTACTACCAAATACAGGAGCTGCACCACTACCAAAACTTGTTGTAGTAATAGGTTTGCCAAATGCAGACTGAGCAAACGGACTGTTCTGTGTCGCTGTGTTAAATCCACCTAAAAAAGACGCATATCTCGATAAAATATTTGTCAAAGTCTCTTATTTCATTAAACATTATCTATATTTTTGTGATACATACTAAAGGATGTATTTCCAGTTTGACCAAACATAATGGAGTTAGGTCAGAATCTGTTCCGACAGGATTTCTGACTTATAACCTGAAATATAACAAAAAAAAAATGGTAAAATTACAATCTTGCGCAAAAAAATATATAACTGTGATATATTACTTATTTGTATATTGTGTAATAGAAGTATACTTCTTGATACAATTGTATAACATCAACAAACTTTGCTCACAAATTATTTAAGAATTATTTTTATAAATTCAATATCATTCTAAAAAAATTATTAAAGACAACAAAAAAGTTTATGAAACTTGATAAATATACAAAATGTCAGAAGTGTTAGTGAAATATTTAACGTGACGTTAAATCTAAAAAAGAAGGTTAGGCAAGTTTAGTTTCAAGTACGGAAAAAACCCACGTTCTTTTTCGAACAAATTCAATTCTTACACCTTGCAATTCGCGAAATATACCAAATTTAGCAACAATACGCTCTCGCATGTATGTCGGATATTTTTTCTTTAGATGTAGAGATAAGCGCGCGTAATGCGCACTTAGCTTTGGTTATGAACTAGTTCCGTCGAAGTCTCCTCCATTGTTGGAGAAAATTCATATCGTAAATTAGCAAATTACGTACTCGTACGCAATAAGCCAACAGTTTTCAACAAAGAAAAAATTTTTGAACTCTCACTCACCAAGTGTGTTGAACGATTTCTCTTCAATTCGCGCGCATTAGAAGCGCGATTTACTTTTTTCTCACCCTGATCCCACCAAATTTAACACAAAATAGCACGCAGTGTCTCAGGAAAATTGTGAAATGCGTAGAAACGGCACGCACCACCAGCCCAGGGGGCATCAGGAAGTTTGAGAAATGTAATTCAGGACATATACAGTCTTGGAAAAATATTTACCAATGGGTGCGGTCAATGTCTCGCTGCAAATGTTTCCAACTATCGTTCTATCTTTATTCCACATTTAACGAGAAATAAAGATAGAACGATGCTTCAAAACATTTGCGGTGTAGCTTTGACCGCACTCTATAGTCTTATGTTCTTAAGTCGAGTTTCTATAACGGGAACGAATCGTAAAATAAGAACCAGAGAAAAGACCGAGGGCGGCGTCCCATTGAGCCGCAGAAAAGGAAAAGAAAACGGAAAATGGTTCTGATTGGCTCACGCCTTGGGTTCCGTTCCGCCGTGTGGAATTTACCGCTCAATAGAACGTCGCCCTTAAAAAAGATCATTGGTTACGTTCAGAAACTCAACAGTTGCACACAACGGTTGAGAGATGGATCACTTACGATTGGATCATACTTTTCAAATCGATTTAGATTTTGAGGATTAGTCCTATCACAAGTGATCATTTCTGAACCGTTGTGCAACTGTTGAGTTTTCTGAACGTAATCATTTCAACACCCGTTTTCTCCATTTCCGATTAAACTTAATCGGCCGATTATTCCATTGGAATTGCCAGTCGCATTAATCGTTTAGCAAAATGGACCAATCACGACTGATTAAGTTAATCGGAGATGATGAAAACGGGTGTGAGTGTAGTTTGACGAATCATGTTGGCCGATTAACGGATTTAAAAGGTCTATTGACTTACACAGATTTATCTATATATACAATTTATTTATAAACAGCTTACTCCAAGTTGAGCAAAGTACAAAATGTTGCTTTCAAGATTATATCGTGTTGTTAACTACAGCAAAATTATATATCGAAGAACTATTTTATATAAAAGTTTTCGTCCGTTATATCAGGTATTAAAAATGTGTATATGTTTGTATATCTTCATAAATTATATATATATATATATATAAATATAAATTTTGTTTCAGCACAAAAATAATATACAATTTGGCAGAGATCTGTCAATAACATTTCCTTTATTTACTGTAATGGGAGTGTGGGGTTTTATAACACCTAAAAGTGAGGACAAAACAAATGGTGCAAAAGAAGTTCTTCTTGCCAGAGCTGATGCACTATTTGATCAAGGAGATTACATCACTGTGTACAATCTTTTATATAACCATAAAGTAATCAACTTTTTGTTTATCATGTATATATCATGTGTATGCATATTATGTACGCTTACATACATGTATATTACATAGGACAGCGAAGATGTTGAAATCTTGTGGCGTTTGTGCAGGGCCATTTATAAAATGTCTGAAACAGCTTCTGACGTTGAAGCAAAAAAGATGATTTATGAAGGATATGATTTGATATGTAAAGCCCTTGACATAAAAGAAGACCACTATGCCGTCCAAAAATGGATGTCTTTATTTCTTAACAGTAAAGGCACTCTTGAAGGCGTAAAAGCTCATACAAAAGAATTGTACAATATTAAAAAACATTTGATGGTAAGGTATTTCGTAAATAATTAATTTTACCTAATATTGTATAATCTTGTAAAAATGTCAAAAATATTACATTTTGAAAAGTGATGTAAAAAATAATGTAACAGACATAAAAGATTTGATTATTTTGTGATTCTCTGTTATTGTAGAGATCAACAGAATTAAACCCGAATGACGCAACAACACTTTACATGCTCGGATGCTGGTGTTATGAGATTACGAATCTACCATGGTATCAGCGAAAAATAGCTTCTGTTATATTTCAAGAACCGCCAACTTCGACGTTTGAAGAAGCATTAACTTACTATAAAAATGCTGAGAAAGTTGATCCGAATTTTTACAGTCGCAACCTATTAATGTTAGGAAAAACATATCTGAAATTAAATCGTAAAGCGGAAGCTATAGAATACTTAAAAAAAGCTGCTGAGTTTCCTGCAAAAAATGACGATGATCAGCAAGCAAAGCAAGAAGCGCAGAAAATATTGAACAGTATTTAAAAACTAAAAAGTATGAAAGATATATATTGTGCACGAAAAAATACGAAAATTTATAAACGTGATTTTGAAGTTTGAACTATGGAACACTCAAGGTGGCAAACATCACGGGGCAATAAAAAAACAAACACTTTTTCTCGTATAATCTACTGTACTGCATGATTAAGACTGGTATTCAAATCTTATGTTTAAATCATTTTAAATTGATCTTCCGATGTTCTGCAACCAATAAAACAACTCCATCTCTGAAGATAAACTTAAAACGATTTTAAATAAAAAACTGGATTATGAATATTGGTCTAAGCAAGGTTTTGCTATGTATTTAACATTTTATTGAACATTGTATGTGTTTCATACATAGATTAGATGTGTTTAGAATCCACATCTACTTGTATATATATATATATATATTCATAGAGCACAAAAAAATTGAATATTTTTCTAAAAAAATTTTTTATCTTTTATAAATTATATATTTGTCTCTAATAAAAATTATAAAACTTTACACATACTTGTACATTACACTTTGCATTTTATCCAAATATTGATTTAAGGAACTCTGTTCTGTCTTCTTGTGTTTGGGCTTTTCTACTTCTTATTTCACCATCAGTATCTCTCTGCTTAACTTCAGGTAACGTGAACGACACCTCTCCTCCTTGTTCTTGTTTCTTGCGCAATTTTTTACTTCTATCTACATTATGGGAGAAGAAGTTGACTTCTCTCTTAGCTTGTGCTATTTCAGTCAAAAGTCTTTGTTTGTGAACCGCACGTTCATATGCCAAGCGTTCGCACAAGTGAACCCACTTAAACCTGGAAGAGAAAACCAAAAAAACAATAATAATAATTATTAGTTTCATAGGAAGAGACATGTGTATGGCCCAGTAAACATATAAAATCAATTATTCATTACCTAGGCAAGTACTTTATGTTCCATATGACATCGTAGAATTTACTTTTCTTTCTTGTGGATATCTGAGTGTTATTTACTGTTCGAGCCACAAATTTTGCTACCTTTTTTTTCTTAAATTCCACCCAACCTTCCGAAAAATGTTTGATTGCTTTCTTGTGTTTCTTTGTGCCTTTCATTGACTGTGGATCTAAGAAAAAAAGTTTGCAAGTTTAAATAAAATATATACGAACTATATATGTATAAAAAAAAAAAAAACTGACATGTAACATTTATAGCGTGAGACCAACTTACTTTCGTCTAGCTGCAAATACACTCTGTCCACTTCTCCGTAAGCGGAAAATATCTCCCGAATCATTGTAACGTTCATATATTTCGGAATTGTGGACAGGTATATTATTCCTCTCTTAGCCTTTTTGTCACGATTTACTACTTTGTCCGTTTTGATCACTTTTTCTGAATCTTCATTCATTTTATTTCTAGATTATTAATTGCGGTTAGAATTACACAGTAACGTATCTCTGCTGTTCTGTTGCTAACACGTGCAAAATCCTTAGTTTCGTATCAATTCGGATGTGTTCGGTCGCAGTCGCGTCTAGTCTAGCTGAAGTCAGTGTTGCCAGATTGAAGGGTAACGAACAATCAACCACTACAGATGCGATGTGGTATCAGTGAAGGGTCGGAACTAGCCGATTGGCTCGACGTAGCGAATATCTGCGTGTGTGGTGGTCGATCTTTCCTCGATCTTGCAGCAGGTCGCAGCAGATCTGGCGTGATCTGGCAACTCTAGCGGTTGCATCTCGTTATGTTTTTTCCTTGTTATCGCTAATCTTCATCCTTTCAGTCTTTGCTGAAAACAAAACAACGTGGATTCTTACGATAGTCGACGTCAGTTTTGTAAGTACTTCAACGATTAACTGTTAAACTGTTAAAGTGTATAAAAGCTTTACTTTTTTTTGTATTTTTTTAACGTATATAATATACACATGTGTATTTTGTTTCCATGTGTGTCAAAATCTGCATATATTATTGTTTTGATTTTCGAATCAATCGTAATAACAAAAGATGCAAATAAATGCATGGTAATTAAACAACGAAGAATAAACCAAACTGCAAATTGTAAGGGTATTTTTTCTTCTAGTTGTCTGTCAACGATCTATCATTTTTTTAAACTGGCAACCGAGAAAGATGGATCAGTGTCAATCGCAAGAATCAAATCCACCAAGTGAGGATTTGCTAAGTGTGAATCTACCAAACGAAGATTCGCTAAGTGTAAATTCACCAAGTGAAGATCCGCTAAGTATAAATCCATCAAGCGAAGATCCACTAAGTATAAATCTATCAAGTGAGGATCTACTGAGTGTAAACAACCCACCAAGCGAAAACGTCACCAAGGACAACAACGTTGAAAAGGTTCCGATCAAAAAGCGTAGGAAGTTTCAAGTTTCTTGGCTAAATCTGCACCAATGCAGAGGATGGTTAAGATCGCATGAAGATGGTCAGAGAGCTTATTGCACATTGTGCGAGGTCAGTTTGACATGTAGCAAATCGGAACTGATCAAACACGCAAATCGACGATACCACGTCAACAATGTTATTCTGGTTAAAAAGAAAGAAAGCGATTCGAGATCTCCGTCATCGTCGTTGCTCATAAGTGAGGATTACGTGCTGTCTAAGAACCATACTGCAAATGTTAAGAACGTCGAGGAAAAATTATCAGCCTTTTTTGCGGAACACAACGTGCCGTTGGATGCGATTGATCACTTCGTTCCTTTAATGAAGGACATTTTTTCCGATTCGATAATTGCGAGAGACGTTAGACTGTCTCGAACCAAGTGCACGGACATTGTAAAAAATATCGGTAAAAACAAAACCGCGACATTGGTTACATTTTTACGAGATCAAAGATTCTCCGTTCTGCTGGGTGCTGAAATCTCTGGTGCCAGCAACAAACGATTCTTTCCCATTATCGTGAGATACTTGTCACCGGTTACGAAAAAATGTGCTACGGAATTGTTGGAATTGGTTGAATTGGATTTTTCGGAAATTTGTCACGGAGAGACGATTTTCGCGAAATTTAAAACTTGTTTTGTAAAGCACGAAATATCGTTGCGAAATATTGTCAGTATGATATTTTGCGACGATACGTCCGCGGAGAGTAGAAACTTATTTATGAGCAAACTCAAGGAAGAGGTGCCGACTATTGTGGTACTGAACGGTATCAGTCATTCATTTGGTGAGATTGTAAAGAAAGCGATTTCAAAATTGCCGTATTCAATCGTGACTATTCTAAACTCCATCAGCAGTTACATCACCAATGCGCAAAAAGCAGTGCAAAAACACCAGGTCAGCAGTGAAATTGATTCCGCGCCGCTCAACATCGTCGAACAGTCGCGTGCTACGTGCGAATCTTTCGATCCTGAATCGTGGAAAAATTTAAAACTAACTGAGACGAAATGGCACGTTTTGCACAAATACGTCGTTAAGATTCTCGATAATTGGGAATTGTTGAGAAATTACTTCTACACGGAAAGCGAGGGAAAGAAGAGCAAATCGGCCAAACTTATTCTCGACATGTTGAATAACGACAAGTGTAAGGCTTACGTATTGTTTTTAAAATACATATTGATCTTCTTCGATAGATTTCACGCGTTGTTGCAAACGCAAAAAATTGTAATTCACAAATTGGCCAAGAGTTGCGAACAATTGATAAAGCAAGTTGGTTGCAATTTCATGTTACCCGTTGCCATGAACAACATCACGTCGAACAATGTAATTGCGGAAAATTTTTTACCCGTTGACGAACTCTACGTAGGTCCCGAATGTAATTTGTTTTTAGAGAACAAACCGTTCGAATACAGAAATGAGATTAAATCCACATGTTTGAGTTTTTACGTTGCGGCTATGGAAGATATGACGACAAAATTGCCGCACAACGATCCATTTTTGCGCGAATTAAATTTTCTGAGTTCGAACGTGGCGTTGAGCTACAAAAGCAGATGGATGATTCGGGATCTGAGAGAAATCGCTTCGCGTTTCGGCGAAGATTTCGACATGTCGAAATTGGAGTTCGAATGGGTGAGTTTGTCGACTGAATTCGACAACGAGAGCAAAGACGTTCTGGCCGGATTGGAAGTGGACGATATGTGGAGAAAAATTTTCGCGAGAAAAGATTTCAACGACGAGCCCAAATTTTCGCAGTTGGAAAAATTAGTCGACATAGCATTTACGATTCCGCATTCCGACGCTTACATGGAGAGAATATATTCTCTCATCATGGAGATAAAGAATGAAAAGAGAAACCGTTTTAGCGTCGAGACTCTCAACGCTCTGTGCAAAATAAGATCGTATTATCAAGAACAAAATGTAAATTGCCAAAATTTAGATAGCGCGCAAGAGGAAGATCAGAATCATTCTCTGTTGTTGTAAAGAAATTTTGTGAGAAAAAGAAACGTGCCTCTATATCGAGAAAAATCATTTAAATTTAATAATTTATATATTTTTTTTTTTTTTACTATTAAAAACACATGTGTCCTAAAGAGAAATAAAAAGAACAAAAGGAGTTGGATTGATGAGATATCTATTGCGCGTGGACGTACACACGTACGTACGTACGTACGTACACGTATAGTCTGTTCTACATTGATCGCAAGCGCAAACGCAAGGAACAGGTCTGGTAGAATTGACTAATTGTATTGATCAAATCAGCTAATTGACCAGCGTGATTGGTCAATTCTACGAGATCTATACCTTGCGTTTGCGCTTGCGATCAATGTAGAACGGGCTTATAGTGGAGACAAAAATGCGTTAAATTTATATAAGATATGTACTTATATACTACAATATTAAAGTTTATATTAATATTACTATTTAGTTATAAAAACACACGTAAACTCGAAGTAAAGATATTGATTAGCGTTTTCGATCGGTACGAGTGTTGAATTTTTTCCGAGAATGAATATACAATTGATCCGTTTGTCAAATTAATGTTACTGATCGCTCCGAAAATTCAATTGGCACCAGTTCGAAAACGCTACACGTAATTCTAAAGATCAGTTGGTTTTTTGTTAATATAATTTTCTAAGAAGACAAATAAATATTTTATGATACTTGTACGTGTGTTAAATCATTTTGTGTTTCATCTCATCTATGTGTACTTTTATTCTCACGTGTATTCCATATATCTTTGACGTATATCTCTGTTGTTTAAAAAATTTTTAATGAATTACTGCTGAAGCTTCTTACGACCAGTTCGATAGAGTCTAATTGATTTTAATCGACGATTAATCAGCAGATTCGAACTTTTTCGTATTGTATATGTAGTAAATACAAAAAAAAAAAAAATCGACAAACATATAGGGTAAAAGACCCAATTACTGTCACCTGAATGATAAAAATGATAAACTCTGGCGTTAGTGAATTGTTTTTACTATTTATTTATCAAAAACATGTGTTTTTCTTTTTATCTGGTATTATTCAATGTCTCTAATATAAGAAAACAAAATAATACGTCTCTCAAAATTTCTATTTTTATTTATAAATTTAATAATTAAAAAAGAACGATGCGAGAGAGCTGTTACCGTCACGCCTAAATTAAAAGAAACGAGACAAGAATGTTGAGTGCTGGATTTTTTATTATATTAATTGCACTTAAAATCCCATGTTATAGATTTTTTTTATGCATAACTTTTTAAGATTTATTTAATATTTTAAATAAAATAGCTTAGGGTGACGGTAATTGGGTCTTTTTTACCCTATTAGTCCCGTTAAAACTCGACTTTAAAATTCGTATCGCACTAAAGATTGCGTGATTAGACTGGTTCTCGATCAATCAGAATGAAGAAAACCAATCTCGAGTTTGATAAAACTGTGCTCGGATTGGTCAAGTTCCAATGCGCGATCGCAATCCGAATCTGTGATACGTGGCTAAAGGTGTCACCAGGTGACCGCACAATTGAACAGTACTACTATGTAGACCGATTGTTTTGTTGAACAATACATGTACCGGATACGTATTGTCGCATATTGCCGTGAAGTGTCAATTGTGTAACGGTGTTGTTTGTTTACACGTGCGATTTACATTTGGTAAATATATGAGCGTAAAAAGAAGCATGTTTCAAAAAAAACTTACATGTGAACTTTTTGAACAGTTACTGGTTTAGGTTTCCTTTGAATTTGTTTGTAAATCGTGTGGTTTTTATATGTCATTTTTTTTTTTATCTCAGATTCGACAGACAGTGTCGGAGTAATGTGACAAAAATAGTCCTTTTTTTCTCGACATAACCTATACTTTGTTAATTTTTTGTAGAAACAGTATATTAAAAACACTCACGAAAGAGTGTTAAAAACACGTTAAATTCGCTATAAAGTTTTTTTTTCACTATTTTTTAACTTACACTACCGCTTATTTACTGTTGACTGTGATGACATACAGAGTATATGCCACATATTAATTAAAGAATATCAGTACTCTCGTGTTTTTTAAGAAAATAGTAGTTTTTTTTGTTTTGTTTACATCTGATCCTTACGCATACTCGCAACAATTTTAAGTTATGTTAGTCAGATAGCAGAGTATAACAGGGATTGTACATTTGTTGTTCAAGCACAGAATGTGTAGGTTCTGTTAGTCTTTGTAGATCTAAAACAAGTTGCGCAAAAGTGGGTCTGTTTTGTGATACTGTGTCCCAACAAGAGCACATAATTTCATATATATCATGAGAAACAGTATCGGGACAGGCCAAGCGACATTTGTCCTGAATTAAATAATGCATTAACTCGTCATCTGGTATGGTGGCGTATGGAAAAGATCCTAAAGTTCCGATTTCCCAGAGAACAACACCAAATGACCACACGTCGCTTTTGGTAGAAAAAGCATAATCACGCACCGCTTCTGGTGACATCCAACGTAACGGGAGGCGACGAACTTTGCTCATGTTATTGTTTATTACATACGCTCCATTTCGTGATAAACCAAAGTCAGAAATCTAAGTGTACATAAAATCTTGTTGCAATATTTACATTGAAATCACAATTCTTAGAGTACATAATATGGCAAGTAGCTATTATATACCTTTAGTGTTAAATCTGAAGTGAGAAGAATGTTTCTTGCTGCCAAATCTCTATGCGTGATTTTTGCAGCTTCTAAATGTTCCATTCCTCTTGCAATATCAAGCGCAAACAGTAAAAATTGTTGCTTTTCGACTATGCTACATAAATTCCCATCTCTATTTCTATCTTTGCCAATGATATTTGCATATCTAGAGGCAATTCTTTCAAAAGTGCACAAAATTACATTGTCACATTCAATATTTCTTCTGGAGTGCAAATATGCAAGCAAATCTCCCCCTTTCATATATTCTAAAAGTATGCATACAGGAGTATCTGGTGAAGTGCAGCAACCTATGAAGCTCACTAAATTTGGATGAGAACCAGCTGTTTTCATCATTTTAATTTCTTCTAATAATTGATACCTCGCTTCAGGTTCGTCATACACATCTTGACATTGAGACATCTTAACAGCTACCAACGTATCTTTGTTATTATTCAAGGAGCCCAAGTATACCGTACCAAACTGTCCTCTTCCTAATTCACAAATCAAATTTATGCATTCATGTGATACTTCAAATTTGTCAGTTTGTGTCTTGCTGCAGTGAGCTTCCTGTGTTATAAGACTTGTGATTATATTTAAAATTGTTTTTTTTTGTTTTGTTTTGTTTTTGATATTCATCTTTTTCTACTTACTTCGGATTGTTGTTCTTTATATAAACTAATGTTGAATTTCTGATGCCCGAGATGTGGCCACTGACTCAACTTAAATGCAAACTCAGACATATTTTGTTTTCTAATAAAACAATGCAGATTTTTAGTATAGGTCCACTATTGATACATATGTTGTAAGTCAAAAATATTTCGACACCACTTTACCTTAAAGGGAAATAGGTTTGCCAGCGATGTTTATTTTTCTTATGTACTGACATAATAATGATAAATCCTAGTATAACACAAATAATGACACCAGTAAGCAGAAAGTACTACAAGAACATTTATATAAGTTATTTTTGTGCCACACACATTTTGAACTTATGAATTGTTGTGCAAATAAAAAAAAAATACATACTATAATATTTCTATGTAATGTGGTAGTTTTGTTTATATTGACAGTGACGCCACCTCGTGTTCCTGAACAACCTCGATGATCCACCGCTGCCACAAATATTTTGTATCCAGTTTTAATATCGACATACTCATCATCAATTCTTGAATTCCAAATAAAGGTGTTTGTTGTAGAAGTTACGTTAGTTATCCTGGTAATATTGTACACAGGATGACCCGCGTTTGAAATCAAAAATGGCATGCCAATACTAGAAAGAGAAACAATATTATATATATAAATCGAAATATCTTGTGCAAATAGGAAAATAATCAAGAATATAATTTGTGCAATAAGCAAAGGGAAAAGAGATTTCACCTGATCACGTAAGACTGAATATAAGAACTGTACGACGTGACATTCCAATTTACAATTATATCTTCTTCCACCTGAGTCACTTCCACCTCCGGAACAGGCAAATTGAGTTTCGCAGCTACACAGCTGCATTTACGCTCTACACATTCGGGAACTGTGTAGATGACCTGTGTAATGAAAAACATTCGGAAAATGTGACGTCTTTCATCCACGAGATTGATTTTTCCTACGTACATGTTTGTTATCAAACAAACTCTTACCTCTGGTAACTGTCCTGCGGGTTTAGCTCTTGGATTAGCGTGTACTTGTATTCTGTATGTGCAATTCGGATGTATTTGTATTTCCGATATGCTGTTCAATGCTTTATTTTGCGGCACCAATAGACTGAACGGGCTTTTATTCGGCACACTATAAAATCCAGAACCTTCTGTACATTCTTCCCTTGTGTCGTCTTCTCTTGAAATACTTGTGACTATGACACTGCAATTGCATAAACATATGAAATTTCGTATTCAATTTTTACGATACGCACACACAAATTTCCATCTTATAAATATATAAATATAAATATAAATTCCTTCTTATAAATATAGCAACACATTTATAGATATATATATATATAAAACAATGAGAAGTTATTTTATTTTAATTTTAGTTCACCTGTACGAAGACGGTTCTTTTCCTTCTTTTGGCGGTATCCAAGATATATTCAATCTCAGTGACTTCAACGCACCACGATCATTTCCGTAACTTTCGTCTTTTAAAGCGTGCACTGTAATATTTTCTACAATACCAGCGTATTTCATCACGTTTGTATTCGCATTTGTATTGTTTGTATTCACGGCACATGTTGTCTCGGAATATAAAAGCAATATAATAATTATATCGTGTGTAAAGATCCACTTTGTGAACATTTCATTTTTTGTATAATATGACCGATATGTATATATATGTGTATAATTTTTATTGCATATATTATATAGTTTCTATCGTTTATCTCGAGCAATATCCATTGATACTGAAGTGTTTATCAGCCACGACAAAGTTCGCAAGCTAGTATAAAATATCTTATCTGATAATCCACCACCATTAAATACATGTCACGCTTTTGTACTGATAAGGTGTCGAACGTTTTATTTACGATTCTTTTAAACCAATACATTCATATACGTTTTTACATATAAAATACAAATATCTCGCATTACGTTATTCAATGTGTTTGATAACTCCTACAAATGTGTTTACTTGTATTTAAGAATAATATTTTTCTTTATGTTCAAGTAATGAAATCCAGATGACATTATAGATTTGCATTCTTAATAGATACAATGAATGAATGATGCGCATACATATCATGTTTAAAAACATTTTCATAATATGTTACGTGATGTTCCAGGGACCCAATGGCCTCGGCTGCAATGTCGCCGACTGACGACGACGAGCTTACTCTCCCACGTGCCTCGATTAACAAGATGATCAAGGAAATTTTGCCTCACGTGCGAGTCGCGAACGAGTCCAGAGAGCTCATCTTGAACTGCTGCACGGAATTCATTCATTTGCTTTCTTCCGAAGCAAATGAAATCTGCAATCAACAACAGAAAAAGACTATAAATGCGGAACATGTTCTGCAAGCGCTCGAAAAACTAGGTTTCGGCGATTACAGCGCGGAAGCGGAAGCTGTATTACGGGATTGCAAGGCGGTGGCGGCCAAGAGAAGACGTCAAAGTACCAGATTGGAAAATTTAGGCATTCCGGAAGAGGAATTGCTGCGACAACAGCAAGAGCTATTTGCCAAAGCGAGAGAAGAACAAGCGGTCGCGGAACAGCAGCAATGGCAACAATTGCAAGCTGTCACACAAATGGCATCCATGCAACAAGCTGATAGTGAACAGGAAGATTATTCGTAAACGATCTCTAAAGACGATAAAACTTATGAAATATTATGTTTGGCGATTTTCTCTTTAATAAAATAAAACAGCTATTTTTATTATTTCCAGCTATTTATTATTTCACGTGAAATAAAAATTGGAAATTTATAAAAAATTTAGAAATAAGAATAGTAACTAAAATTATTAAATGCAAAAGCAAAACTTGTGTTAAAAATGTGAAGTTAAAGATTATTTCCAAAAGTACATAAGAAACATTGTTGTAAAATACCGTAGAAATAGTTTGCAATTGTTTAAACAACTATCATAGTATATATATATATGTATATACTATAATAGTTGCGGATTATAAATTGAACATCATGAACACTTGTTGCATTGTTCTAATTTTATACGATATTTACGTATTTTGTAATAAACATCTTATAATTTAAACACAGTGACATAAGTTTAGAATAAAATTTATACCTCTATTTCCCTCCATTTTTGTGCTCTTGAATTTTAAGGCATTAATCTACCATAGTCAGATGATAGATGACTCTTTTTTATTGCCTCCATAACTTTCGAAACGTAATGAAACCTGCCGATTAGCACATTATTTTACATTCATACGTATTCGTCTTAAACGAGAGGAATAATGTATGCTTGATTTACCAGCTCTTTTCCGTTAATACTGATGGCGTCATGGGATTTCTAGTAACTCCATATATCTTCGTTCGCAGCTTGTCTATGAGGGATTTTTCACTTTCGTAAAAAATTTTTTCTTCTGCAAAAAACATTCATACGAACGATATTATATACTTTATAATCAGATTTTTTGTATATTTGTGATACAGCTTTCCTTTACCGTCATTAGTCCTCGAAGGTATTAAAAATAAATTTAGACCACTTTCTGTTGAACAATTACCCATATTTATACCGCTGTGAGTTTGGAGTTTAGAAGTGGAAAATAATTTATCATAAAATTTCTGAAAAAAGAAAATTTTAATTTCAATAAATATTTTCTCTTTGTTTATTTGCAAGCAAAAGCGAGAGAATAATATAAAAAATTAAGTTTACTTGGGACCAAATTGAAGAAGGTAAAAAACAAGTACCTTTATTTTGTCAATCGTATCGGGCTTAAAATCTTGCAATTCTGCCTTATTATGCAAAAATACAAGATGTGGATAATACTCCACATATTCTTGATCCATAATTGTTGTTGAAGATGGTTTTAACATTTCTGCTGTTTGCAAAAATCTATATAAAAAAAAAATAAAAAGATAGTTGTTTATTGCAAGCTTCTTGTGAGTAGATAAAATATTAATTCATTATAACAAGTCTTCTAATCTCTTTTTGGGTATTATAACTACCTCAGCAAATTTGGATCAACAAACCAATCCTGCACAAATAAAATTACATGACACACTGAAAACAGGAATGCTGCAAATTGCAATGACTGTAACTCCAAGTTGAACTCAGTATTCACAAAATCCACTGAAGCTTTTTTCTGATCAAAAGATGCAGAGTAGTCAATTAGAGATCCAGAAAAAATTGGCTGAGTGTCCAGATATATAACTCTATTTTTAGTCACAAAAAAATCTATTCCATTAGTACAGTTTGTCCCATTTTCAAAATTAGACAAATTCTGAACTTGAAAAATGTCAGGCCTAATAGTAAGAGAAATTAAAATTGTAATATAAAAAAAAATTAATAAGTAATAATTAGAAATAGAAGAAATACATACATGTAATTTGATGTTAACAATGACATAATTGTTGATTTGCCAACACCTTGTGTACCTAAACAACCAACAACTAAAAAGTCTTGTTGATCATGCAGGTAATCTATCGGATTCTCAATAAGTTGCATAGTTTTGTCCATAAGTTTAGTACAAGCAGTCATTTCAGGACATGTAGAAAGCGAACGAATTGCTGAAATGTATTTTATGTATTTATAAAAAAAATGTTATATTACATATTATTATGCTGTTATTAACACAAACAATTTATAAACATCTTAAAGGATATATTATGTATTACTATTATTTTATTTTATACATTTATACAGTTTACTTACACTCTTGTATCTTTGTTGATGTTCCTGAAGATATCTCAGCATCTTTCCTAAAAAAATTCCTGAATTATATTATTTTTTAAGTTTTAAGTTTTAATTAACTACATTAATAATTAAGAAGAATATTGTTTAAAATTGATATAAGAGAATTTTTTAATTTGCAAAGTACTTTTATATCAACCTGCAATGAGTTTTTTTTACAGTATTTGAAATATATTTATTTATATATTAAGAACAACTACTATTTCCACAAATCAACTAACTTTTCTTGTAATTATTGTAATAAGAACAACAGAGTATCAATATAATTTATTATATATACTATATATTGAATGAGTGAGTGCGAAAGGTTTGATAGATTTTATGATAAAAAAAATGGATCAATTGTGTTAAAAAACTGATTTATTGTGTATATTGTGTGTGTGTGCTATAAAATTAGATCGAGATATCTTTGAGAAATTCATTGAAATTTGTGTGCTTTCACTACAAAAAAAAGAAAAAAATATATATAATATTAATTAATAAAACAAATTATATTTACTTATTCCCATTTCGTTGGCTAGGGGATATGGCTCTGCTTTCTCCTTCTCTTGTTTTTAATATAAATGTTGGTCGCTCTACAATCTTAAGAGTTCTATTTTCTTCTTTAAAATCCGAATCTTTTGATGTTGATAACATGTTGATCACATTAATATGTATACACAACAACACTATACTACTACGCAAATGATTGTAATAAGTAGTAATAACTCAATGAAGAATTAACAAAAACATTCGATTATACATTCGCTGCTTTTTTTTTGTCGTTACGTCTTTCAACCGTCTGTCGCGAGTTTTGGAGCACCAGTCCTCTCCTTGTAACTGGCACAGTCCCTCTCTTTTTTGATTTCTCCTCTAGAATACATTGGCTACGTTCAGCAAAACAAACTAATTTGTAGCAATCGAATTGATGATTGGCTCTTACTCTTAGAACCAACGAATCAATATCGAGTTTTGACAAGACAACAACTCAGCAAATGTTGAACCTGCTGAACGCGGCCATTATGTGAGGATTGAATAAGAATCAGCTGATCGACGCACGCATGCGCACACATGTATAGTGTATATAGTGTATATAAATTCACATGAATGAGTTCTACGAAAAAGAGAGAGAAATATCTCCCTTCTCATTCTTTATAAAAACAGACAAGTATTCATAATCCGCAAATTTTATTATTTCAAGCTCGTTTTAAGTTCACCTTCGGATAGAACTCTAGCTAATAAGACGAACGGGTTTTTAAGATAAATTTAAAAGGCGATCTTAAATATAAAATCGGATTAATGAATACATGTCCTATGGTGTTTTTTTCCAATAAGTGACATTGATACAGTGTCACGTGACAAATTATTATAAAAGCTCCAATAGTAATTCTAGTAATTTACTCAATCACGCGACACCGTTCAATCGGTAATTTGCTGATAAAAACAACCGACTTATTTATACATACGGATATATGGTACACAGCGCGTCACTGAATCATCGCGGAATAGGCGCGGGGATCGGAGAGGCCGTACGATTCGTACGGCGCTTGTTGGCGAGCAACCGCCCCGCTTGCCTTCCGATCCCGCGATTGAATATGACGCGTTGTGTACGTAGTTCTTACTATTCTCTATAGTATACAGTACTTTTTTCTCTTATCTCTACACACATTTTATTAATATATATATTTACAAATCCACATTAAGATATATTTACAAATTATGTACTCGTAGAGACAGATATACTCGTGCACATGTACACGTCTATGTGTGTACGTACTTAAAACAAGATTAAAAACCATTTTCACATTATAATGTGAAAAAATGAGTATTGAATTGTTTATTTTCAGAAGGAGAGAAACATTTATAGTATCAATTGTTAAAAAAAAAAAAAAAAATCACAGTTTCAATGATTTCGAGATTATCGATATGTTTATAAGCACATAATAAATGCATGTTCACAACAAATGTGAGATAAAACAAAAATCATTTTTTGTATCTTAAAAAATGTCTTGAAAGGGAAAGTGAGCCTTATCCGGCATGATAAGATCGGCGAGGAAGCAAGCGGTGCCGGCGAGTCCCTCGTAGAGCGAATAGGGCGAGTCGGGCGTGCGCGCCTCACTTTGAAATTGCGACGAGTTCATGAAGTCTGCGAATTTGGCGGCTCGATAAAGATAGCGCATATTATTGGTGAGTCTGTACAGAAGAAGAAAGACGTAGCCGTTGCCGGCCACGCCATGACAAATCCCAGGTCCTTTACGAAGAAGACCCTTACGCCAAACAAGATCGCCGGCGCGTTTGCACGAGTCCAAATAACGCTGATCCTTCCAGCGCAGATACGCAGCGGCCATCATGTAGATTACACCGGGCGCACCGTGACACCAGTGCACCAACTCGTCGTCGCTCTCTCTGAAGCTTCGTCCAGAAAGATCGATCTCGTCTACGGCACAGGGGAAGTTGCCGGATATTGTTTGCACACTCAAAAAATAATCCACGCACGCCCGCACGGTGCTGTCCATATCAGTGTCGCTGTCGAGGAACGATGGCAGCTGTGAAAAATTCAGAGAAAAGTGATAAAATAAAATGCATCAACAACTGATCAATTAATTATTTTAATTTACACTGCGTAAATAGATTTTCCGGGACATACCTGTATGAGGACTTGCAGAATGGAGCAAAGTCCGTGCGCCGCGCCAAGATATTCTGTGCCGTAGTACGCGTACATCAGCGGACACGGACTGTTGTGCACCCGTGCGTACGTTTTGCCAGAAGTAACAATTGTTCGAGCAATCTCGCACATTGTTTCAATTGGCACAACAGTCTTTTTTATCTTGCGATTCAGCCACATCGCGCCGTACAAATAGCCAGCACGGCCCACGAAGAACTCATCCGAGCCGCATTTCAAGAAATTTACTTCCTTGCAACGCATTCCCGTCGTTATGAAACGTTTCACTAGATCATTGGCGGTCTTTTCATCATTTTGAACAGTTGCAAGAACCGCACCAATCGCCAGAATACCCCAATCACCTGTTTATAATTAAATCAATAATTGTGGGAGTCAAAAAACAAATGCAATCTCTAATATTATGTACCTTATGTTTTCTATATCTGTAACAGAAAACATAAAAGACTATATACACACTATAAAGTAATAATGAATTAAAAATAATTTTGTACAATAATAACTCTTTGTCGACTGACTTCCAAAACAGCTTACTATATAGTTGACTGGGTCTCTGTGAGTGCAACTTTAAAATCAAATATTTCTGTAAAAAATCAATATTAAAAAAATTTTTTTTTTAAATCAAAAGTTTGAGAAATTATGTGATAAAAAAAAACAAATTGAAATCTCTGATAGTTTCAAAGATATATAAGCGTTAAAAAAAAAAAAAAAACTAATTTTTACTAGAGATACCGATTTGAAATTTGTCGAGTGAGTCTGGAGCTGCGTTCGAAGACCACGCTATCAGCGCGTCATTCTATCTTTGTTTTTACATTTTTATCTAATGAGCGATAAAGATAGAATCATATAACAGCGCTGATAGCGCGCTTCCCGAACGCACCTTAGAAGATCCACATCTTGTCCACGGAGGAATAATATTGTCCGTGACAAAAAATTCATATTTATTACACTGATATTTATCAACTTCCTCTCGCGCTCTTCAATTTTTCCTCATGCCGTTAATTTTTCACGTACACTGCGATGTATTAATGTCTTTCGCCAAAAATTTACGCCGTATAGAAAAGGAAGTCTCCCTCCCGCCCGGTCGTGTTTTTCCCCATCGGGAGACACATCTGTACGTCACACAGTGTACGTCCAGAAGATATATACGTATAAAATAAACAAACCCAGAAGAAATCCGGTGCCGGAGCGGCGTTGCGTGTCCGTCACAGATGACTTGAGATAATTATCGGCTAACGAGAGGAGTTTAAACTTATCGACCTCGTTGTTCAACACGTCAGCTTGTTCGGCGAGCCGCAAAAACATGTAAGATATTCCGGACGCGCCGACGTACAGACCGCCATCGACTTCTGCTCGTTCGGGCGGTTCCTTGTCGAGAATGCGTTGAAGTATTTTCTGTATGCTTCTCTTGGCGGCAATCTGACTGTCGTAGATGATACTTTTTGTCGTATCCGCGTTGTTGACAATTTCTTCCTCACGTAAACAATATTCGTTTACGAAGTATCTGGACCGCGACATTGCGAAAGTTTTCCGGAACGTTTTTGACGACAATCTCGACCAAAGGATCTTGGGATTCACCGTGAAAAGTGTCGTCGAACCGATCGGGTTCTGTGTCGCATACGCGCGAAGACACAATACGATACGTAAAAAATAACAATAAAATTATAATCCAGTTAAATCTTCACCAACAATCCTAGATTAGACCTCGGCTATTGTTCCACTTGGCGAGTCGCTACGCTCATGATCGTTGCCCCCGTAATCAGCTTACGAATTAAAGCCATAGAACACACAAAAACAAAAAAAACACCTAAGCAGTAATCAACCAATCACAAATCAACATTTTCTCAAAAATGTTGGAACTTACATATTTGTCAATTAGCACAATTAACGTAGCCAATTGGTCCGAGAACGGATTCAATCCGTACCGGTTAAAAATAAACTAAATAAAGCACGTGTCACACTACACGTATTGCGGATTGCGAATCGGATTGCGAATCGCGAATCGGAATTTTAGCCAATCGAGAACGAAGCTTGCCTTAGTCTTGAAACGTATTCGATTCGTGTATCAAAACTAGGAATTAGGACTGGATTGATATTTAACCAATCAGACGAAAGATAACCAATCTTGAGTTTAGGGAACTCTTTTCTAATTGGTTCAAATTGAAATCTCAACTTCAACTTTGTAGTGTGGTACGAGCGTTAAGCTAATTTCGCTTCATTGCGCATGCGCACCGGAATTAATTCCTCCATATTTGATCGCTGCGTTGTCCTTTTACATTCGGAGAATCATGGTAAGCGAGACGTTTTTCAATTACTCGATAATATTCAGCGTGTAAAATCACAATGAGGTGGTTGAAACGATTTTCCTTAGATCTTGCTTTTCGTTGTTGTCTCACGCGTGAGACGATCGCGTTCTCGCTGATTTTTGACGAACGTGAGATTCTCGTTCCGAATTGTCTAACCTCGCGTAGAAGTTTGTTAAGCACATGGCCGAACACTGTAGATCTTCAGTCTGGTTCCCTTCGAACGCGTGTTGCTTTCTCGTAACCGGAGTTAGTGCGATATCGTATGTTGCTTTTTACCGTGCTTTTTTACTAACTCGTAGATCAGATTCTATGATGCAATTACAGATATACAGAATTTTGTAGCAAATTTATGAATCTTAGGTTACGGATTATATCGTATTTATAATCAATTATATCTGTTGTATATTAACTGTTTTAATTGATGTATGTAACCGTTGCGTTTTCTGTTTGAGCCACAGCTTATGAAAATTTGTAAATAGTTTTGAAAGAACAAGAATATATTAATTATTATTGTTTTGTTCTCTTTTTTGTAGCCATTCCAAAGGTTTGTTCAATCAGGCCGTGTGGCTTACGTGAGCGATGGTGCTTACCAAGGCAAATTGGTCACCATTGTTGACATCATTGACCAGAATCGAGTAAGAATATTTCTATTTTTCACTAAGATATTTTTGTTGCTCTTCTATAGTATAATATAAGGTACAATACTGTAGAAGTTGATTGAAAGATAATGATATTGCCAATCAAAATATTAAAATATCAAATTTGTGAGTCACAATATATACAATATGTTTTATATATTTTCAAAAATCTCAAATGATGAGCCATTATTGATAGGAATTGCCGTCTGACTCTTCTGATGCAATTTTAATTCTCTGATTAAAATGATTAAAATTTTCACATTTAATAACCTATTGTTTAGGATTACGTATTTAAAATTTTTATTGTACTCTTTGTAGGTTCTGGTTGATGGTCCATTATCAGGTGTACCACGGTGTGAGATGAGGCTTAACGAGCTTCATCTGACAAAATTCCGTATACGTTTTCCATTTTCTGGATCAACCCGTGTCGTACGAAAAGCTTGGGAAGTTGCTAAGATAAACGAATTGTGGAAAGAGACAATGTGGGCCAGAAAGGTTGAAGCCAAGAAGAAGGTATTATGCATTATGCTAATAATTCTTCGATTGTTTGCTATATTAATATTCTGCTTGTTGTCTTTATTTTTATTTGTTTAGTTTTTACGTGAAAAGTCTATAAAATATAGATATTGGATATTTGTTGTTTAAAATGTAATTTGTTTTTTTTGTTTTTTACTTAAATGATGTTCGTGTATAATGATAGGAAATGCCGTCTGATTTTTCCTGATGTTACTTTAACGCTGATAATAGAGTTGCGACTTTAGAAGAAGCAAAATTATTTTGAAATATTTTATTGTTACAATATATTCCATTTTCTTTGTTTCAGCGCGCGGCACTTAGCGATTTTGATCGTTTCAAACTGCGCAAAGCGAGACAGATGAGAAATAGATTGCGAACAGCTGCGTTTTATAAATTACGAGCGAAGACAAGAAAATCGTCTAAAAGCAAGAAAGATACAGCAAGCAAACAGGCAAAGGAGGAGAAACCAAAACTTGAAAAAAGTTCCAAAAAAGTGGAGAAGAAGTAATAACCAATTTCAGAATTCAATAAAAATTTACCAGTTATTTTACAAATGTCTTTATTATTTATGAATGTATCTTTCATCTAACTCTTGTCCAAGTAAAATTAATTATACCTTCATTTCCGAATAAACATTTATGACAATAACAATCCATGATACGGAGACACGTAATTCAGAAAGAAATTTCCTCAGGTATTGCTGACTACAAAGATAATTATGCCTACAATTTACGATACATCCAGAAAATGTGTCAACAATATGATGTAGATAAGAGAGTTTTACTAAGAGCCAGATTGACCAACTTTGGTAACTTAAATTGTTTGATAATTCAACGAAACTGATCAATTTGGCCACTCGACTTGTCAAGTTGAGTCGAAGTTAGTTGATCTGATCCTTGATAAAATTGATTGTTAATTTAAGCGAAAGACACTTGAACCTTTTCCATTTCCCACCATTTGTATGAAATCGACAAACAGGACACAATTTGCAAGTAATCGATTCACAAATCAAATTAGTAAATTGCTTTTGAACGAAAGAAAGAATTTAGATATAGAAAAAGCAGAAGAGATATATTTCGTGATTGATATTTATTTCTCTAAAACAAATATATTCTATAAATCGTAGTATTCCTATATATATATATATATATTTTTTTTTTTTTTATGTGTATTTTATATTTATATTCTTTATATATAAATTAATTGAATTAATTATGGATCTATGTACAGCATTAACATTTTTTTTCGCGCGTTTCTTATAAAAAAAGTGACATTACAACTGGAAGAACTCTTCGAAAGGTTTTTTTTTGCTTTCAGTCGTCATGTCGCACAAATAAGCGTAAAATGGATGCGATGCAAATGCATTTTAGTCAATACGATTTGTAAACGATATTTTATACGTACAACATCGAGTACATTGTTAAATAATATCCGAACATGTCCGTTTAATTTAATAAGGATTAACTGCAAAACGCACTAATAGAATCAACACTACTTTATACAGAAATGCCATCTTGCTTTTTACACCTTGCGAGACAATGTTTATAAATAAATATGAAGAAGTGACAAAATTCGTGTATGATCGTTTATACATTAAAAAAAGAAAAAAAATACGCGTGTGTGTGTACGTGAAAAACGAGCGATTGACGTATATTCTCTTCTCTTCTTGAAAAAACATTAAAATTTACGAGAAAGCATATCGCACACATTTATATTTGCCAAACAAAATTAAATTTGTTTAGCTCAAACTATATACAATTGAATTTAATAATATATCAATATTAAAAAAAAAAAAAAAAGAATGAAAAGTGAACGTATATATATAATATACTCGTTGTTCTCTTTTGTATGAAATCTTGGATTATGTACTTTCAGATCACATTTCTTTGAATGATATTTCACATGTGTGTTCTAATTATCTCTTATAAAATATTACTTTAAAAATATTTTGTTCTCCAAATTCTCGGGTACTGGTTCTCAGTCATATGTCAAATTGTGACATTAGCAGAAGCGAGAAGTGACGAAATTTTAAATATGGATTTCTCGTTTCTGACGTCGCAATCCAATATGGCGCCGCAACGAGCAGTACCTAGAAATCTTAATTGTCATCTCACTTTCCCTCCTCCTCCTCCCCCCTCCCCCACACACAATCTCTACAACGCGGAAAATCTACACACATCTCAACAATGTAATTGTTGTGTACGAAAAGACAACACCCATTAGATATTCCCAATAATGTCGTTAAAATTACACTTTTACCCAGTATTAAGAGAGCGATATGATAAAATATATAACGATACTCAAATCATCACGATATCCAAATTGCATAAGTCATTACTACGTAAAATGCGATTCCGATTCCGAATGTAACGCGGCGCGTACTTAAAGATGAACCGAAGGCTTCGCAAGTGCATTTTTTATTTTCACATTTCCCTATTCTCAGTTGTTCTTGCAGTTATTGAGAGTAACATCCAGAGGTTCGTCCATGTTTTGCGCGACCTCCTGCTGAGGGTTGCTCGGCAGATGATGAAACAGCGCGGTAACTTGCGAGTGCCTCGTGGACGCGTGGTGGACGCTCTTCAGGGTGAGATCCATTTCGGCCTCTTGCGGTCGCTCCCTCGTTGTCAGGACGTCGCTGTGGGACTCAACGGGGCTCGCGCAGATCCTCGGTGGCGTTCCGCATCGACACTTGAGCCTGTCGGGTGATTTGTCGCAAGGTACCGAGTATCTGGCGACAAACGTGTATTTGGCGTCACGGCATCACGAACAATCGTCATTCATGACACACATGTATCAATATCGATATATATCAAAATCGTCGGAAATACTCCAGATGAACAAACTGAAAGAGAAAAACAATAAAGAAAGAGAAAAATAGCGCACAAGAGAGGGGAACTGAACTTACCCAGGCGGCGGAGGGGGCAAAATTCTGAAGTCCCTGCAGACCGGCACGGGACCACCGGTGCCACCAGTCTCTGGTAATTTGTCGCTCGAGGTCGGCGAGCTGGTGAGGGCTGACGAGGACGACGGCGACGTGGAGGACGCGTCGGTTACAGAGGGGTTCACAGGGGGCGGCCGGCCGAGTAGCAGCGGAGTTGCGCTTCCTAAACCCAAGCATCGCATTCTCCACGCGTCCTGCAGCAATTGTAACCGAGCTTGCTTTCTCCACTTTGCCCGTCTGTTTTGAAACCATACCTACGGAGGAACCGCTGACCTGACCGATCGTGTTGCCGTGATTTCGCTCTCCCTCTTCCATTTCCCCCTCCCCCCCTCCAAAGCGAAAAAAAATGGCCGAACGTTACGTCCTTAACTAACTACTGACTAACAATTGGTTTTTTTTCTAACAAATGTTTGTTTAAGGCTCTCTTTAGTATACAACTAGCAGAGAAATAAGGATCATTGAGAGAGATCAAGAGCCGATGTATGTGCGAAATATATATTTTTTAAACGCGCAAATTAATATACACATGTAATAATTAGAATTTAATTCAATTCTAAAATTCATATCGATGTTTAATTTGCACACGCACGCACACAAAAGGTGATTCGATTATTGTGTTAGTTAAAACAACTTTAAACGTAATTTTAATTAGAATACAACAAAAGAGAAATGAAGAGAAAGAAATTTACATGTGTACGCGGAAAAATGTTTTTACACGACGATATTCCATGACAAAAAAAGGAATCTGTTTCGTTTTTATCCCGCAGGTAATCACTAAACACACCCCGCGTCACATCTTCTACCCTTTCTACGCTCTCTAACAAGATTCGCGGTTGAGAAGATTCGAAAGCAGTAATCGATGAACTTCCGAGTTTCTCGCACCCATTTGTTTTGTACAGATTTCGCAGGACCGTTTCATCAGCGTTCGCCTAATCGTTTTCGCACAATGGTCCGCGCGTAATAGCCGCTATCGCAGCCAGATGTACGGAGGGTCTTTGTGATACGATCACGAGTCAACCAGTTTTGTTCGAATTCTAATATCATTAATGAATTGAAACATCTGGCTTGTTCCAATTGAAAGATGATGCTCTGGACTTCTACAAGTGCACTTGACATTGCAAGAAAATTAATTAAACTATACACAAATAAACACAACGTGTTTATATTATAAATTTACGTTTTTTTAATTTGAATTGATTAAAAGATTTCTTTCATCGTTGCTCCTCAACAATATTTAATTTTAAATTAGAAAATTAATTATTGACTTCAATGTTCTGCGATATTTTTTAAGTAAACTTTTTTTTGTGTAAGTGGTACATCTCTTATTTATATTTGTACATAATATTTATAAATATATATACGTATGTAGATACCGTATATAAAATAATAGCGCGATTACGAAAAACACAAAATCACATTACGATCATTAGCGCGTTAATAAACTTTTGGCGAAAAGCAGATGAAAACAACCGCGCGCGTTTTCTAATAAGCAGTTAGTGTGCATTTGATCTTTAATTAGTGAACGGTTTTACGGAACGAGGTAATCTGGTGGAAGCTTGTATTTGTGAGTAAAGTTTTGAGGTTGCAAGTTTTCTTAGATATCCTTTAAAAGTAAACCGGCAAAGCAACGGCTAGTATTGGCTTTTATATCGCGGATGGTTTTCCAAATATAAAGAGTTGTCTTTCCATTAAATGATGAAATTTAGATCGGCCGTAAATTCGCAATACAAAAAATCTTGAAATATTAAAGTTTTTGTATGTATTTTTTTTCGCGTGATTTAAATTCTTTTTTAAAAACATATGTTTAATTAAATATTTTTTATTGTGTATTTAAGTATATGCGTGAGTGCGTGCGTGCGTGCGTGCGTATGTATATGTGTGTGTGTGTGTGCGTGTGAGAGAATAATTAACACAACAGACGGAAGAAAAATCGTTTTCTACTCATAACAATTAGCACAAGTTTTACGAAAAAAAACAAAAAGAAAATAAATAAATAAATAAACATAAACGGAAGTGCTAGCAAAAACGATTTACCTGAACACGTGCTTCCGAGAGTGATATCCGAAGTGCGACTTCCTCTCTGAGAAAAACGTCGGGATAATGCGTTTTCTGGAAGAGAGATTCTAATTCCTGAAGCTGCTGCGGCGTGAATGTTGTCCGATTGCGTCTCTGCTTGAAAGAGTCAACGAAAAATACAATTATTACACAGGCCATATGCATGCCAAGGCCTTGTCACGCTTACACGTGATGTAGCATTACTTTTCTACTTTTTTCTTAATAATGTTTAAAAAAAAATTGTTTAACCAAGTGTTTAATTAATACGTTAACTTGCGAAATAATCTACAGCTTATGGAGTGTACCGCGCGCGCCTCTTGTATTTACAAAAACACACTATATGCACATATCTGAGAAAAGAAGAGTAGTCATCCAGGAACAACACAAAATGCAATTGTTTGCTCAAAAAGAAAAATAAAGTAGCGTAAATTTGATCCAATCGCACAAGATTGATGTTAAAAGTTGTGCGCGTTCAAGTTTCTCACCTTGAGAGAATCGCATCTATAGTATAGTTGTCCGATAATTTTTTAAGCAAATTTTAATCAAGTATGAGAGAACAAATAAATTTATAATAAAGAAATAAATAATTACACATTATGGAATCTGTAAATTTGAAGTGAAGATAATATCAAGAATATATTTCGTTGCTTCCAGCATTTCAATCAAAAAATGCTTCACGAAAAAATGGAATAAATGTTGTATCCAGGTGTGAAATCGCGATACGTTTTTTTCGGGATGAACAATGAATATACTGGAAGTGAGAGAAACGTACACTGACCTGACGACGACGACCGAACATATATTCGGTAAGCAGATCGGCCTGAGGCCCGAGAGGTGACAGATACGGGCCCGCCATGGCGAGCGGCCGTTCGGTCCCTCGCGCGCGCGTGTTCGGTTCTCCGGTGCTCCTCCTTTGGCGATCGCGAGAGGACGAAGAGGACGAACCTTTCCTCAGCGATTTCTATCACACGGCTCCAACGAAGATCCTCTCACGGCCGCAGGAGGACGGACCGCTCGTCCGGCGCGAACATGGCGAGAACACTGCGAGAAGAGAGTCGTCGCTTCATTTCGGGAGGATGAGAGAGCGGTAGGAAAACGGAGGGGGTAGCAACCCTCTGTTCGCAACCCCCCGAGCTCGCGCATCAGCGATGGCGTCGCCATTGGCCGCGCTGCTTCGGGGGGCGGTTCCGCCGCGTTAAGAATCACGCATACCCTCTCCGCGAGACATGCAGTTACGTTGAAAATCCGCTAAATCGCGGTCTGCATCCTCCTCCTACTCCTCCACCCTTTTCCTTCCTACCCCTCTCTTTTCCCGTTCTGTGTAGTGCGCTCTATCCTTGCCACTCCCGCTGTTCCCTCAAACTCCTTCTATCTATCCTTGCTTTTGCTCTTTCTTCGTCATTCTTCGTTCGCGTTTCGTTCGCGCTTTACTCCGTTTCCTTCCAACGACCCTCTTCTTCCTTCTGCCGAGAGAATGTGGTTTTTTTTTGTTTTTTTTTATATATGTATATATATTTTATTTCCCTTTTTTTTCTTGTTTCTTCTCTATTTTTCTCGTCTTCTTCTTTTTTCTGTTTTTTTTTTTTTTCCCCGTGACGGAAATAAGCTCGATCGCGCACGGCGTAAGGCAGCGCTTTCTTCGTCTTCCGGAAACGAAACCTCGAAAATCCGTATCGGGGACGCTAACGGGATGCAGGTGGTGGCATCGATCATCGATAGGCTTTTAAACGTGACGTAAGTGCATATATACATCGGGTGTAGCAAAAAAAATCGTGTGCTTTCTCTCAATTACGGAGTCTAAATCCGTCGTCGACTTTTATTCGCCAAGAATGTTTCTCTCATTATCGGAATTCTCAAATATATTTTATACCAGAATTTCGTGCTGAAAGAAAAGAAAATTAAAAAGAAGAAACGTGATCAAAAATTAAATTAAAAGTGAAATGTTTTGGTCCTTGTAGTTAAAAAAAAAAGACTTGAAACAAAGAATTTATCAGTAGTGATAATTTTTATGATCGTTACTTCATTTAATTAATTCTTGTAATATTTCTTCTCCTCTTACGAGACTCCGAGATTTATATCCAAGAAAGCACGCGATAAATTTCTTTCCTGACAAATGTGCAATACATTCACACGTATGCAGAATTGTATTCTTAATCGAATTTGTTTTTTTATCGCGATATTCCGCTATCGCAGTCTGCAATTGATAAAAAAGATACACAGATAAGATAAAATATATTAGATAAGAATAGTTACGTATATATTTACATGAATATTACTTAAGAAATCTACTCTTTTTCTATCAATGAAAAATCGATAAGAATATTTTTTTGCGATAGTGTCAAACTGTTTCCGTCAAGAGAAAAACGAATAATTTGAACACAGAGAGAGAGAGTTAAATAAAAATCTCTCGCGTTGCGTATGCACATGCAATTTTTCTCTTGGCTTTTTGTCGCGCCGCGCGCGCCAAATGATCGGCGAACGTAATCGACAGTAAAGATATTCGTTAAACATGTCGCAAATTATTCTAGCAACATGCGGAACATTTGCGCATCTCGCACGAATATGCAATCATTTGATTGACGCAAAACTCGTATATTTGATACATTGTGCCGCACGCGTCTCTCGGGGTGCGCCATTTACGTTTCCCTCGAGTCCGCATTCCTTTGATATGTATTTAGTGTATTGACTGTGCAAATGCGGAAACATTGCGGGGGTTTTGCTTTTGTTTCCGTTCAAGTTTCTTTTTCAATTAGCAGGCAGACAGCAGATGCATGTGTGTACCATATATATATATATATGTATATATAGAAAATTCAATTCGATTCGATACGTGAGCGCGCCTAGAATATATATCTGGTTTAATTATCATATCGATTTAATTTTTAATAAGCTTCCGTTTTTTTTTTTTTATTAAAACGGAAGCACACACTTACAAGATAAATAAAATATATGTGCTTTTTACCGGGTCCGAAGCGTCTTCAAAGAAAGTGATTCCAAGAATATAATAATTTTCTGAATAATTCTATTCACATTTGCTCACATGACTGACTTAATTAAAGTATTCCAACATGGCTGCTCGTTTCTAAAAAAAAAAAGACACGCGTGTTAATGTGGTTATTGAATTTCTACCTCTCCGCTCCGTGTATCGTCTCTGTCTAAGAAGAGAGAAAAGAGAGAGAGAGAGAGAGAGAGAGAGAGGGAGGGAGGGGGAGAGGAGAGAAAAAGAGAGAGAGAAGGAAAAAGTGAATGAGTGTATATGTGTGTGCGCGCAAGATTGGAGAACAGAATGAGACGGAACGAGAGAGGAAAAATGAAAAGAGGTTTGAATAGGAACGGTAGGAAGAAAGAAGCGCGCGCAATCTTTTTAATTATGAAAACACTGCTTTGTGTTTCATTTTGTTTTGTTGTCAGGGGGTGCTATTCTAATCGGACGCTCTTACCCCCCCGTTCCCCGGTTCACCCCTTCACCGTGTTCTCTCCTCATCGTGTACATCCACTCCCTCTCGCCACTGCCGCCGCCCATCTTCTTTTTTTATATTATAACGTGCGGGCTCTCTCGGGCGGCTCTGATGGGTCAGGGGCGGAGGCAGGGTTGCCGGCAGGGTGCAGGCTAGAGAGGGTGCCACGGTGAGATTGCTTTAGTAATGAATTACATAGCTCGGGGCTATGTGTCTCTGTCTGAGGAATACCATCATCCATGCTCTCCGCTCTCTTCCTTCCCTCGCTGCACACGCGCGCTCGCGCGCGCGCACATGAGCGCGGTTTTCCTTCCTTTTTTTTCTCCGCAGTTTTTTTTCTGTTCTTTTTTTTTTTTTTCCTTATTTTCTCGCGCAGCTTTCGATGGAGAAATCATTCTTGTCAATGGTCACCGCGCGCGCGTTGCGATGCAAATATTATACGTCGAGAGATCTCTGTCGATGATCTTTTCTTTTTTCTGCAATGTCACCCATGAGTTTTATCTATTGTTTTGCTGTTCTCTCTGCTCCTGTCGTGTCTCCTCGGCGTGATTGTTTTTATCTTCCTTAAAAAAAATAAAAAACAAAAACAATATTGCGTCTTAATCAAATTGTTATTATAAAGCAAATAGTTTTTTCGTTTATTGCAAACGTAAATTTGCGAGGAAGCTTTTTATCCAGTCTTGACTCTTTCCTCCGTTTCTGTTTTTTTTTTTTTTTTTTTTCATCTCGCATTAATAATTAAACCGTACAAGAATTGCGAAATAAAGTCCAGCAAAACTAAGAATATATTCAGTAGTTCGTGAAGTAATATCTTTCTCTTTGTTTGTACATATTGTATCAGGATAAAAAACTTCTGGAGCGAGACAATGCATCGCGTCGCATCGGCATCTCCTGATTACAATCGCGATTACTCGCAATCGCGATTTATTCATTCATTGCGTTCTATTTCAGATATGCTTCGTGTCGAGTGGAAAGATTTGTTATTCGAATAAAATATCGTCGCCAGGATAAAATCTAAAAAAGCCATCGCGAATAAAATATCGATTTTTGCGCTTAATCGATTTTTTTTCACGGCCGACAAATTTAATAACTTCTAATTCACTTTGTAAAGCTAGTTATCGCGTGTGGTAAATTAACTTATTGACAATCTAAGTTTGTTTTCTTAGTTGGTCACATCTTAAAATTCAAATTTTTTTTCTGATAATTGAATAATGATATTTAGAAAATAGTTTTGACTTACTTTTGAAATAAAACTTGTGAATTTTTATCTCAAACATGTAAGAAAAGTGTACGGAAGAGAGAACCTTGTTCTTGTTCTTGCAGACCGTCTCAGAAACGGTTGATAGATTAAGTTACAATATATATATATATATGAATACATGATAACTAAAAAACTAGGATTGAGGCCGATGCGCGAGTCTATATACAGATTCTTCGTGTATGTAAAATAACTTTATCACTTTATCGAATATTTCAAACGTTTCGATTCATTCGGTTAAGATCTTCCTCAGTGAATCGACTTAATAAAAAAAAAAAAAAAAGAAAGAATTACCAGCAAATCAAAAAATTAGAAATAAAAGTAAATAAACAAACAGATAGTTAGACTTCAAAATTATTGGAAGTAGTTATTAGTTTGCAACTAATTCTACAATTTTGAAATTTTACCATTTGTTATATTTTACTGGACAAAGACCTTGTTGTTTCCTCATTTGAGTCTAATTTGATCTCTGCACATCTGCTTTTCTCGTGCAATAAATGCAATTCGCATTATAATTAATTAAACATATTTCGAGCGCGATAAGAATCAACATTTCGGTCTCTTTAGTGTTAAGTCCCTCTGGTGGAGCGGCAGGCGAAAAAAAAAAAAAAAAATGTGGAGATGCTGATCGCGAAAAGCAAGAAAAGCAGACCCCGAACAAACTCGCAAAATTTCTTTTCATTTGCATTATTACAGTAATGAGACTGAAAAGCCGGAAAATGTCGGGCTTTTGTCACAGAGGGATTGTCCGCCTAGTCCATTCATTGATTACGTCGGTAGACGGGGTATACGCGGTACATAATATCTCAGCCAATCCACCCTAAAAGATAATGAGTGGTGTGGGCTTTGCCTTTCTATTTGTTGCTCTAAATATCTCAATATAGCCGGACGCTGTGAGTTGCGCCGGCCTACTTAATAATAAGGCGCAATTACGCATCGTTACTTTCGATATTTCCTGATGCTATAGAATTTTAATAGAAATTTTTCATCCAGTAATTATATCGCGAATCTTTCTTCAATTAAAGACTAATGTAAAGCTTCGCAATGTTTTTTTGTTATTTTTTTTAACTCGGTTAATTTGAAGAATTAAATTTTCAGAAAACTGCGTAAAGAATATATCATCAACGACGCGAGAGACGTTATTAATCTTCGATTTGCAAGAATCTCTTCTAACTTGTAAGTAAAAGTTTCGTTTATTTATTACAGGCGTGTAAATCAAAGTCCGGAGACACGTTTTTCGGAGAAATTACAAATTATCGCTCTTCGAAATGCGCGCGTTACTTAAATTTGCAAGGCTCGCACGAGAAGAGATGTCTGCGTAATCGCAAACCGGGTTCTCCGTTCGAGAGAGAGATGTATCTCGTTAATGTAATTTCGACGAATATATATACTACGCGCGCACAGGCATATACACACATCTCCGCGTATCTTTCGCGCAACACGTCTAGCTAAAGGTACACGCCGACAAAAATCTACAAAGAGAATATTTACCGATGACGGTGAGGGTAAAGCGATGCAAACGCACCACATAAAAGGGAAAGGCAGTGGAAAGCAGAGATCTAGGATCACGAAAAAGGCTCGCATTCCACAAAATAATTTTTGTCCGCTCGACAAAGAAAGACAAAGCGGCGAACAGAGACAGAGGATATTATTTGTTGTGTTTTGAGAACAAACTTTCATAAGAGATTAAAAGAGCGAGATTTGTCTATTAAATAATGTAACTATACAACGTGGTGATATTAATTACAAATGTAATAAAAAAAACATAGAGACAAGCGTTCGTACATGTACGCAATTTTTTTCACGACGTTACTTTACAAACTTTTTGCTCGCGATATTATTTTTATGATCGTTCGAAAAAAAAAAAAAAAGAACGGTAGACAGACGAGGGTGGTGCGCACGCATATAACAATAGTTTAATATTCATATTGTCACCGTCCGAGTCAAAAGAATCGACGATTGTTGGGCGTCGCGTCCTAATACGGACGGACAAAACTTCATTCCCCTTCAGAGACTCATTCGCGTCATTCGTTGATGAATTCACTCGGAGTCATTGACGCGAGAGCATCGCTGCGCTATTCCAGCTCGTAAATTAAACTTAACTCAATGCGGTGCCTCTGGTGTTTTTTTTTGACCGAAAATCAAAATTAGAGTTGTTGATAAAAAAAAAAAAAAAAAAAAAAAAATAAAAATACTTTGATGACACATCGAAATAACGAAGATTTAGCGA
>NW_018020854.1:22709-27461 GCF_002006095.1 Pseudomyrmex gracilis | reverse complement strand
TAAAAAAAAAAAAAAAAAAAAATAGAGAGAGAAAACTATTGAGGAACGTTTAATTGACTTCTAGCGAGACATGGTAAAACGTGAAACATGATGTTCAAGAGTTTTTTTCTCTCGCTATTATTACCATATCAGATGTCACTGTATCAAGAATCTCATAAGAAAGCCCTAAGGACGTTAATTCGCGAAAGCGGGAACGAGATATCAGAGAAGAGAGAGAGAGATTCCTATATTAATAACTTGTCAAGTTCTTTGCGATAAAACTTCTGTCCGTGAAAAAAACGAGAAAAAAAGACGACACGTCGTCGATATCCGGTGAACCGCGGAAATTCACAAAGACCCGCTTTAGACTTTGCGTCTTTTTTTTTTTTAGAAGCGGAGAAAACTTGAAGTAACGAGGCAATCCGACGAACAAATGCGAACTTACGTTCGGCTATGTAAAATTATCACAAGGAAAATCGTTACCTTATTGAATTTAATAATATGTTTAATTTTTTTACATCTTCAACAATTATTCTTTGTCCGTTTTTTCCCCTTCTCTTTTTCTGCTTCCCGTTTAAAATAGCGTTTTATGCGTAATGATAAATGATTGCAATAATGTGTAATTTCAGTATTTAAACCGCCGCTCTTTTAGAACATTAATTTACCTCCGTTTGTCGCGTCCGACATTATTATCGCACCCTTTCCTTTCCCTTCATCGCTCCCTCTCTCAGGAATAAAGTCGCAAAGAGAGGCGGCCTCTCCAAGGACATTCGCGATTGGGTGTTGAAGGAATGTGCCGGCCTCTTCGTAAAATAATCCTTAACAGTTTTTTTCTTGGCCACTTTCATCGAGCGCATTTAATGGATTATCTGTTCAAATTTATTGTTTTTAAATTAGAATCAACATAGAGAGAAATGACAATGTTGCAATTGTTGAGAGAAGTTTTTAATCAATATTATTTATCAAATCTCTTACACATTTGTTTGTTAGTTAAAATAGTCTCTGTAAAGTATCGATACTTGGACAGTAAGCGTCCCCACAATGTGGAACACCTGTGTCCGTCGCGCGATTTCAACGACGAATCTTCGCGTCGTCATTTCGTTACCTTTCGAAATATTAATCTCGAGTGCTAGCGAACACACGTGTGCGCCTCCAATCTGTACGACCACCACGGCGGCGGTGGCTGCTACGACGACGACGACGACGACGACGACGGCGACGACGACGACGACGACGATGACGACGACGAGGACGACGACGACGACGAGGAGGCAGAGGCACGAAACGAACATTGTGCGCACGCCATAACAGCGTAGCAATAACAGTGTTCCATTATATGTAGCTACACCGCGGGCGGCGAGATTGCAAAACATGCCTAGATTAATGTTTTCTCATCCCGCGGCTTTGTTGTGCAATGCGGGGGCGAGAGGGGACAGGAAGAGGAGACAGCGCGCACCCTCCGCCTGCCTCGAAGCCGCGTTCTCCTGTCGCTCCCCCATTCTACCCCCGCACCATCCTCGGTCTATATACAATCGCGTCATGCGACAATGAACAGTACGAATTACGTTGCATTCTCTTTTGCGGCTCTCTTCGATCGGCCTTCCGTATACGCGCGGTTTCACGACGCGTTATTATTCCGTCTAACAACAAAAAAAACAGAATTAACATGAGACAAGAAAAATATCTCGACACAAATATAAATTAATAATATATACAGACATTTGTACTAATTAATAAGAAAGACAATATATTTTGACAATAAACAAATAGCTTTGATGACAAAAATCATTTTGACATTTCTCGGAAAAATAGCCGAGGTCCAGACTCGTCAAAAATCTTTTTCTAAATATCTTTTATAGTGGTTTCGGAAAATTAACTTAAAATTGTAGAATTGTAATTGGTTTCTTACGCTCGCGTGTGCACATCAAATCTGTATTACGAGGGGAAGTATTCCACAATCTTGTCAAAATCAATAAGACCAGAAAGGGAGAAGAGATAAAAGAAAAAATCCACATTAAATCAAACAATGGTGTTTTATTAAAAAAAAATTCTTTGTATTTTATTACATTTTAAACTTTAAATGCTAAATCTAAAAATCTCCTCTCTTCTTTCTCACATAACAAAAAAAAATATTTTTTTATTACATCAAGTATTGTTTTATTATATTTTCAATAAACCAGTCAATCGTGAACTGCAAGTGATCACCAGGCATTGAAATGTAATGAATTTTGCCGGCCATGTCCATCGCGCGCAATCCGAGCCAGTCCTGTAAATAATAGCAAACGATTAACCACGCGCATTAAGCTATCACGCATCTAAATCGGTCGTGTGATTGTGTACCTGTTGATACAACTCGGTTTCCTGCAACTGCTGTACCTCTTCCGTCTGTCCAGACTTGTAGAACCCAAACCATTCTGATTCCACCGGTTCGACCATTGTGTCATTATCAAACTTAACGAGAACTAAGGTTCGAAGATTTTGAAGATTCTTCTTATATTCCTGTATAAAAATCCACGATAAAATTAGTCGAAATAAAATTATTTTAACAATGTAATTGTTGATTTATACATACCGCGTTGATAGTATTTTCATTATTAATATCGGCAAGGAAAATATTCTTTTTCTTGTATTCATCTTCCTTCAAAGGATCGTGCCAAAAAGAAGCTTGAATTACTGACTTCTGAATATACCTGAAAATGTGATCATTTACAAGAACAATTGAAAGTGAAATAATTTGAAAGCGTTTTCGTCAAACGTAAATTACCATAAATACGCGCCGTGATGAAGCATGCGACGCATGTAATTGCACAGTCGCGATGTGTCCGAGCACTTTGGTATGCCAAAGACACCTTGATGCTGTCCGCCTAAAGATATCAAATTTACCATTGGCGGATTTGGACATCTCTGAGCTACGGCTCTCCTGAAGCAAAAAGTGACAATGTATAAAAAAATAAAAAAATAAAAATATAAATATAAAAAAATATTAAAAAATATAATTGTATGATAAATAAAACGCATGTAAAACTGAACAATTTACAGAAATTGAGATCCTTGAGAAAAGCCAATGGCATTATATCCTTTCTGAAGCTTTGCATTTTGCGACAGTTGTTCGCACACATGTTTTATCTGCTCATTAATATCCCCAAAATAACTGTTCTCAACATCCTGTAAAAAGATGTTGCTTTGTGTATCAGCTCTTCTCTCAAAAATGTGTGTACTTCAAACATTTTATTACTATGAGTGTTATATTATCCAACCTCTATAACGTTATTTCCAATACGTATGGAATTAACGTAAACTCCAGGCAATTCGTTCTGAAGTATCTCTTGTATTTTTCCAAGACTAAAAGAGAAACAACAACTATCACCTGTAAAAATATTTTAATTTTCATATTCACACGCTAAACTAATAATTGCGTGTGTTTCAATTATAATTGTTTCCTCATCTTTCCTAATAACAACTGTCAGTGTTTATATGTGCAATATAAATGCGTGATAAGTTTATACATATGTTTTCAAGCCGGTGACTTTGCAAGATTTATGTATCGGTGTTATCGTAATTGAGTTGGCGAGACAGAAATTACAGCAAAAACATATTTCTACAACTTCAAAAAGAGAAATACAAAATACAGGAAGTAATTAAATGAAAGTTAGAAAGTATATAAAACGAGGCTATGAAACAAAAAAATGATAATTGAACAATAACACCCACCCATTCCGTGCCAGAGCACTATCGGTAGAGGTGAATCATCTTTTTCCTCTTTGTTTTCGTGTGAACAATAACCGGTGTTTACGCACAAAATTGTCACAACAAAAACTACGTAAACACGAATCATCTTCCACTGTCTCACGACGCGATTCATGTCGCGCGTTTGTCAATCAGCAGCGAGATTTTTCGAATCGAACTGACACAACCGGCACTTCGCAATGTTTTTGCGACACTGGTTAATTATTGTTGAGAGAACGCAGCTGATTGTGACATTCCATCGTATCTGCTGCGCACAATTGAACACATGTGTCAAGAAGACACATGTTTTCGCCGACGACAACGCGTCACATGGTCAAAGTGGAAAGTTCGCAGGACCGTAACACGCTCGTCCGGTAATTCAGATTCTCTTTTCACACCGGGACGTTATCGAATTTGATTAAAAACAAATGAAGTAACATTTTAATACAATTTTTTGTGAGAAAAAAAAAACAAACACACTTAATCTAATTAAACGACCTAATCTAATTTAACGTGAAAATTTCACTTTGATTTACTAGTACAAATACATATTTGTAGCGATGAAACGGTGATTCGAGACGAGAGCTTTAGAATCATCCGGGAAAAAACTAAATATACATAAAAAATTTATTTGACAAATAAATATACATATATATATTTTTTTTGTTAAGTTTCATACCTAATGAAACTCAATATATCTCACGCCAAAGTTTTGCAACGTTTTTCTTTCAATTTTTCTAGTTGTATATAACGAAATGGTAAATACCTGACATTTTGCGCGTCTCTACATTCGTATTGAAGTTTTTAGCAATCAGTTTAGAAAGGCGTCATGCTTGCGATTTATGCCTTTATTCTTATTTCGATATCTCGGTATTCTCTTTTCCCACGTATATTATAATATACAGGGTGTCCCAGAATTGGTTTAACATCGCTCGTACACAGGTAGAAGGAATAAAACTAAGGTGAAAAGTCCTATACCATTTTGCTAGATTCGCAATAGTTACCGAGATTTTAATTAACAAAGATCCGCGAATAAGCGTGCATCGG